>NC_056726.1:1467489514-1467519514 GCF_019279795.1 Protopterus annectens
AGAATCCCGTTCTTAGTAGTCATAGTCCACCAACCACGCATAACCTATTACACTGTAATAGGTTATGAGTTGTTGGTGGGTTGTTAATTATGTGGGTTATTTAAAGAGGCAATGTTGCAGTGTATTATATGTTCTGAAGAAGTCCTGGAGGGACGGAAGAGCTTAACATTAAAGAGCTTCTGCGAGTTCTATTTTTAGACTGAGCCTAGAGAAGAGAACAAATACACAGGTTAAGAAAACAATCAGTTGCCCGATTGGAGAACACGCTATTATGGGGGGTGTGGACCTGGTGCTCCTTATTTGGGGAGAAAGAACAAGTGCCTGTTTGGAGAACAGACCATTATGGGGGGTTATGGGCCGGCTGCTCCTTATTTGGGGAGAAACAAGAAGTACCTGGTTGGAGAATGGATTTTTTTTATTTTTTATTTTTGTTCTTACATGGAGAATGAGGATGTAAGACTTGGAGAATAGACTTTTTTTCTCCTCTTCCTAGCATTGAGGGGTGATAATCAGGACCAGACACCAAATGAACCAGCTATGGTTCTGTGTATAATATTAAAAGCGTTACCCATAACAGAAATTAGGGACTGGGGACAGGAAGTCTGTGTAACTTAAAGAAAAAAAAGAAAATATGAAGTTGCAGAATCTTCCTAATGTGATGATAATACATGAAAAAAAACGGTGTGCCAAGTTGAAAGAATCTTTTTTTTCTGAGGGGATGAATCACATTTAATCCAAGATTGCACAAAATGAGGTGGGCACAGTGTGGGGAGAATGGGCATCCCAGAAAAAGAATATGTCTGAAAAAAAAGATAATGCTGGGAAATTTGTTATTTGAAAAATATAAAGGTATGTGGATAGGGGGAGTAAAATATGAAAAGGAAAAGAGAGAAAAAAGGTTTAGAAGAGAAGGAGTATAAAAGAAAAATAAAACATGGAAAATGTGCATACATGAAGTGGAAATGGAAAGGAAAGAATAATATAAAAATGTATGAATGTAGACTCTTACATTGATTCTTGGGGAAAAAGTGGGGGTGCATAGTGATAAAGAAAAGACAGAAATGATGTGAACCCCTTTTGAAGCAAGTCATTTTAAGCAGTGTTTTCTACTGGACAAACTGCCACTGAAAAGTAACATGCAGTATAAAATTATAGAATAATGAATATGTAAAATAGCTGTAATATTGAAGAGACATCACAACATTGTTTTTCGATTGTAAGAAAAATGAAAGTTTTTGGAAATTACTCAAAGTAGAAAGTACATGAGACCATTGTTATTTTTTTTTTGGATTGTGAGAAAATTGTTCAAAGATGTTCATGAATAGAAAGCTTTCCGTATCAAATTTAAGATTAGGAATGAAAACAGAATTGATAAACGGGATACATTTTTATTAATTGCTATTTGGTGCTCATGAAAAAGAAGATGTGAAAATGGCTGTATAACAAAAGAAAATGTGAAAGAAATAATACTTGATATAGATATAAAGTGGCTATAGTGGAAAGAGTGGGGAAATACAATACTTGTTGAATATATTTAGGAAAATACATATGTAAAATGTTTTTATAAAGCTCCAGAAGTAAAAAAATGCACTACTGCATAAAAATACAACAATCAGTAGTAAATACTAAAATTGCCTCCACAAGACACCAAGCGATAAATGTGTATTGAAAAGTGTAATAAGAGATTAAGCACTTTTGTTAAACAAGAACTTCAGAATCTAGACAGATCAATATAAAACCAAGATTTCATCATCTTCTTTTGGCTGTTCCCATTAGGGGTCGCCACAGCAGATCATCTGTTTCCATTTCTTCCTGTCCTCTGTATCATGCTCTTTCACACCAACCGCCTGCATGTCCTCTCTCACCACATCCATAAACCTTATCTTAGGCCTTCCTCTTTTCCTCTTACCTGGCAGCTCCATCCTTAGCATCCTTTTCCCAATATACCCAGCATCCCTCCTCAGCACATGTCCAAACCAACGCAATCTCGCCTCTCTTGCTTTGTCTCCAAACTGTCCAACCTGAGCTGACCCACTAATATACTGATTCCTAATCCTGTCTATCCTAGTCACACCCAGTGCAAATCTTAGCATCTTTAACTCTGCCACATCCAGCTCTGACTCCTGCCTTTTCATCAGTGCTACCGTCTCCAACCCATATAACATAGCTGGTCTCACTACCCTCTTGTAGACCTTCCCTTTCACTCTTATTGGTACCCGTCTGTCACAAATCACTCCTGACACTCTTCTCCACCAATTCCACCCTGCCTGTACTCTCTTCTTCACCTCTCTTCCACACTCACCATTACTCTGAACTGTTGATCCCAAGTACTTAAACTCATCCAGCTTTACCAACTCTACTCCCTGCATCCTCACCATTCCTCTACCCTCCCTCTCATTTACACACATATATTCTGTTTTAGCCCTGCTGACCTTCATTCCTCTCCTCTCTAAAGCATATCTCCACCTCTCCAGGGTCTCCTCAACCAGGTCCCTACTCTCACTACATATCACAATGTCATCTGCAAACATCATAGTCCACGAGGCCTCCTGTCTAATTTCATCTGTCAACCTGTCCATCACCACTGCAAATAAGAAAGGACTCAGAGCTGATCCTTGATGTAATCTCACCTCCACGTTAAACGTATCTGTCACTCCCATCACAGTCCTCACCAGTGTCACACTACCCTTGTAAATAGAACATATTTATATTTTATTAACTCTCAATAATAAAATACTGTTCAAATATAGTTTGTGTTAAGACCAGGTGGAGAGGTGGTGTTCAATCTTAATTGCCAAAACAATTCTCTTGCCTCCAACCTGGCTTCCCATAGGCCTCCTCTCTCTGTCCTACTACATTTTTGAAAATAAAAGATACATATATATATATATATATATATATATATATATATATATATATATATTTTTTTTTATTTATTTATTTATTTATTTTTTTAAATCAGAACATTTAGTGGAATGCTTGAATAAGGCATTTTGTTGATCTCCCTTCCCAATAGCTAAATTGTGTTTATAAATTCTAGGTTTTAAACATCTTTCAATTTTCCCTACATAGAATCCAGAGCACTTAAGAGAACTTGCAATTTACACAACACCCCCTGTGTTACAATTAAACGTTGCTTTGTTGGTTGGGGTAAGAAGCAGTCATAATATTGAGACCATCATGGATAAACCTCCACTGACTACAGGCACCACATTTTACCAGCCTGTATTTTTCATTAGGAACTGGGTGTCTTTCTGCTATGTGAGAGGTTGGTATAATGGTTAAGGTGTTTACCTTGCAGACAGAAAGAGCAGGGTTTGATTTTCACATGGGGTTAATTGGCTAGTCTTGAAATGTCTTTTACCAGAGCAGTTAGCCTACTTTTAATCTATATCTTTGATATTTTTATCATTTTTCTAAACCACATTGGGGTGTTGTCCTAATTTTTCTTTGCAGTTATATAAATCAATCATAAGTTTCCAGTTTTCAATTATTAAATCCATCACACTCCTACTGTAAGTTTCAAAGAACAAAATCATGGCATTAGAATAATCAACATTTTTAGTTTTAGCCCATTGGGGAATAAATCCCTCATCTAAAATTGGTTTATATTGAATGCATCTTAGCATTTTATCTTCATCTGCTGCCTTTCTAACCATTTCTTGGGGTATCCCCTTTCTAAAAAGAAATCAGTTGGAAGAGCAATCACCCTATCAAATGTGTCTTCTTGAGATAGTAACTTAAATAACTGAACAAACTAAGTTAACAAACTAAATTAAGTTAATTTCTTTTTTGTCATAAGTGGTGACAACTGTTATAGTCCAAAAAGCTATTTGAAAAAGTTCCTTTTTTGTAAATATTTGACTCATATCATCCCAAAGAATTATTCTTTTAAATGGTAATATCCAAAAAGTCAATCTGGTCAAAATTTGAATTACCAGTAAACTTTAAAATCTGGGTCATATTGTTACTATATCTAATGAATTCATTTAGAAAACCTAAGTCAGCATCCTGAAAAATCATGATGTCATCCAGGTATCTAAGGTATAAATAAATAGATTTCCAAAAAAAAAACTGATCATAACAAAAAAAGTTTCTCAAATCCATAGGACAATGTTAACAAATATGGGGGCAAAAGCAGCACCCATAGCCATACCTCTATTCTGCTTATGATATTCACCATCAAAATAAACACAGTTGTCCTTCAGTACAATAGCCATCATTTCATATAGTAAATTAATTTCAACCTATGGCTTTTTAGATCCTATAATAAATTATTCTTTCAACCCTTTTATCCCTATTTGATGTGGTATAACTAGAAATAAATATTTCATGTCTATAGTAAGAAATTAGACTTCATCACTGTAAGCTATGCCACTAATTTGTGAAAGGCAGAAAGGCATTGTCATGAGTCCTTCAACACATTGATTTGTCATTAAAAAAAACTTTTTAAGTTATGATCAACCTACTTTGCTAGAGGTTCAGTTTTTGAACCCCCTCTAGCTACTATAGGGTGCCAAGGTAGATCAAAAATGTTCTTATGGGTTTTGGGAATTCCAAAAACATAAGAAATCAATGGTTGCATAACAACTAAATAATCAAAGGTAACTTTCAAAATTAGACCATGATATAAAATATCATAAAGCTAACTATCAATTTTGGTATATGCTATATTAATCTCATTTTCAGATACAATCTCAAAAAAATCTTCACTGTTCGGGTACTGATGCATTTTACTACTGTAATCAAAAGCATTAAGAAAAACCCTCCACTCCCTTATCCAATTTCATGATCATTAGATAGTTTGCTCAGTAGGGCATTTTGCTCCTTAGCTAAATTAGAAAATTTGCGATTAGACACAGTAGACTCAAATGATCTAAAATCATTCTCACACATCTTCTTAAAGAACGATAAGGGTTCGAGAGGAGGATTAAAAGTACTACGTTGTTGTAAGTTTGTGTGTCAATCTCATTTTCCAAAAAGAGTAACTTAAAGTTTAACTTTCTAATGTACACGTTAAATTCTATTAAACTGTCCACTAAGTTAAATTTTGCAGCTCGAAGAAAGGAAAAACCTTTCTTAAAAATCTCAAGTAAATCCTGATTGACAGAAACAGAACTGTAGATGTAGATCTTAAAACCATTAAGCTCATAAAGTGGCTGAGTGATTAAGACAGAGTTCAAAGGTCCTATTTGTTCAGAGTTTTCTGTTGCCTCTGCCTTATCCTCTATTCCTGCTTGGAATCACAAATTGCTCCCGAGATATATTGGTGTTCTCTGAGATCAGTGGATGTCGTTAGAACCTTGGGGAATGATGTGACCTGTGTGAATGATTCCATCTCTAGCCCCTGCCTGTAAAAAATAATTCCCATCATCACATAAAGGTTCGAGGCAATAGTCATCCTCAGCAGAACCCAAATTCTCAGGATATCCATTGTTGTTTTGATTAGGTAAAACATTATTATATAATAAACCTTTGTTAGCTTTTTATCCAGATCCCTAAGTAGTGGCCAGCCATGAAGATTCTTGTATGTTATCTTATCCCTTAAAAACTTTTTAGCTTTTTTCTCTCTGATATCATTACATTTTTTTATCAACAACAACAAATATATTATTAAAGTGCTCCTCATACTGAAAAAAAAACAAGTCCTCAACAATCTCATGGTGAAGTTGTTTAATTTGGGTTTCCATGTCCTTTAACTTTCTAGTATTGCCTCTAACAATCAATTCCATTCATTCCAAGCCAGTCCTATCAAAAATGTCCAGTAAGTCCTTGTGCAGCAGAGATCCGTGAACTACTCCATTTGGACATTTCCAAATGTGCAGTTTCTTAAGTTCCCTCCCTGCTGCTTTTTAATGCTATAGAAACACATTGCCCAACTTCAAAATGCAATATTTATCAATCTAATTCTCAAACAATTCAAATCTTTTTTTATTAAAGAAAAGTTGGCTTCACCTCTTACTGGTCAATTGTTATGCTCAAAAGAGACTCAAAACTAATAGTATAGTGTGACCAGTCTGTAAGATTAGAGCTCTTTTTAGATCAATATTGCATATTAGTTTTTGAAAAGTTATTGTGGTGTACGGAGTCAGAAGAGGAATGCGTAACAGCATCTGCACAGGAAATGATAACGGGAGCACAGACCCTGTCACTTCCTTGCTTACAATGTCTTGGTAATAACACCGATTAAGCAGTTCCATTCAAAAAGTCACCAGAACAGAAGCTACTTGCTAAGTTAACTCCTTTAGACGAAGACACAGAAAGGGTAGCTTCATCCAAAGTGACACCTATTGAGGGAAAACATCTCCCATCCATATCAATTTCATTGTGAACCTATAAACAGGACATGCTGGAGGGATATATTCCTGTCCCAGAGACTTCCGATACTCTGGAACAATCTACCCATCTATGTCAAGCTAAGTTCCTCATTAGCACTCTTCAAGAAAAATCTTGATGTGTGGATGGGAAATAGTAAATACACCCCAGGGATCACTTATGTGGCTCTTCTCAACAGGGGCACAGAAAAATAACGTTCTTGGGTGGTGTATGCCAGGGAACCTTGCGGCTAGGCTTACTTAGGCCTTTGGGCTGATAGCCTAGTACCTACCTATGAACCTAAAGATTGAATAATTTAAGACAAAAGTTCCACCAACTGACTTAACTCACATTTAGGTAAGGACATATCAGATATGTCCTGTTGGTTAGAAAAAACACAGTTTGCATCCACACAACCATTAGAGTCCTGGTAAATAACTTCAGAGTTGGAAGCATTCACTTGAGAAGACATGAGTGTGATAAAGGAAAAACAAAGAACCAGATGTAAAAAAAAAAAGGGTTATTATTAGATGATTGATGATTCTTTCAAATGTGCCTTGGTCGAACTTGAAAAGATGAAAAAGCAAAATGACGAAGCGGCATGTTAGTGAATTCTTTCCCTGGGAAAGAAATCGCTTGGCTGCATCCATCACTTTGCCATTTTCGTCACTGTAGTGCAATCTCAGAGTTGGTATATTTAAGTAGGGGAGTGTGGGGGCACCGCCCCCCACTTAATGGTATGTTTTAAATGTTTTTTTTTTGTTTTGGAATAGCAATTTTTTTCCCTTGGAAAAAAAATCACTTTTCTAAGCGTTCGAGTTTGTAAGCTTTCGCTTACATGGGGTCGATAAATCATCATTCGCTTTTCTAAGCATTCGATGATTTAATATAGACCCCAAAAAAATTGTATGACAGCATAAAAAAAAAAGACACACACAATAATTAGTAGTGAATGCTTCTTTCCACAAGAACATCTTCAGAATCTAAACAAGTTAAAATGTTTTTATTTGCAACAAAAATATGTTTTTCTCATGTGATCTCAGAGGACCTGCTAGCAAGAGATCAGAGAGGAAATTTTGTGGGGGTAGGTGACAAGAGATAATTAAAGCCTGGCATATGAATGAAAGGTAAATGAACAGAAAGTGTGTGAGTGAACAGTGAAAAACAAAGGAGGAGAAATACTTATTGGCAGGAATAATAGAGCTAACTGTTGTATTACATAGATTATAAATATATTTTTGTCATATAGTAGTTTTAAATGAATACTTAAAGGTATGTGGTTCTGTAAAATTTGCAGAAAGTAAAATATTCAGTAAACAGATTCACCAGTTTATTGAGTACTGATGGAACACCGTCATTCACTGGACAGCAGAAAGTTTGATATTATGAGTAAGATCCACTGTGTACAACGTCTGCTATTTCACCTTAGGAGGTCTGTAGATTTCCCTTTACAGATTAACAAACAAGGCACATGCATCTGTTACATTGCCTTTCCTGTGTGATTGTATTCATTTCTGTCCTTAGGACAATACTTAACTTAGACTCTGTGTCTCTTTGTTACCATTTCTAGTTATTTTGTCTTCTGTAAATTTTAACTGAAATTTAAAGATTTATATATTATTTTCTGATTACAAATGGAAAAGAATCTATTGACTGTCAAAAAAAAAGTAATATTTTTTTAGTCACAAGTTCAGGGGCTTTTCACTCTTTCATATTCTGTTATTTGTATAGATAAACAAGTGTTGTATTATTCAAACTGCAAATAATAAAGTCTTCAAATACATGTGGAAACAATTCTACTGGAAGTAATAGCAGATGTATTGCGTGCATGCATGTTTGTGTGTGTGTGTGTGTGTGTGTGTGTGTGTGTGTGTGTGTGTGTGTGTGTGTGTGTGTTTGTGTGTGTAACTTGCATGTATGTGTGCATGTGCATGTGTGCATGCATAAGTGTGTGTGTGTGTGTGTGTGTGTGTGTGTGTATGTGTGTGTGTGTGTGTGTGTGTTGCATCTGTGTACCGACTTCTGCATGGGGTGGGAGGATATTGAATTTCTTAAGAAGCACTTGTAAGTTTATTTTTTTAGCATTTATTCTGATTTTCTTGGTCTGGTAAAATGTTTTGATCTCACTATATTATCTGGTATGCTTGGAGTAGCACCTTGCCTCTAAGCTAACGTGTTTTAGTCTGTCCCCTCCTGTGCCATTACTCATACTGTGACCTTGCAGACTGTGACACTTCAGAGAGGCAGTTCCTGAGCATCTGTGATGTTGCAGTCAACAAGGTCATGACATTTAATGATGTAATGAAAGGAAATCCATGAGAACCTTCCTGAATGACCTACATGCATTTCTTTGTCTAACTAGTAACATCAGAAAAAAAAATAAAGCTCTAAAAAACAAACCAGATAAAAAAATAAAAAGTTCATCACTAAAGCTTATATTTAAATATATAGAGAAATAACGGGCTAATTTTTTGTTTTTGTCATAGCACACTGTTTCTTTAACTGTCATCATGGGTTATGCAGTGAAGCGTTCTACGGTGTAATTATGGGTGTATGATCTCATGCCTCTCCTGGCTCTTGTTAGGCAGAAGGAACTGGCAATGACTGCCAGTAAATGCCTACAAGAAATGTTTTATTATTGGCCTAATCAGTGATCTGAGTAGTGTTTTATATCACTTATGCATGTGCATCACAGTACCTACTTATTTTCTTACAGGTTATATGGATGCGTGCAGTGATAGAGAGAGTGGAGTACCAATAGGATATGCAGTTGATATATGTGTGTATGTATGTGCAAGGACATTTGCAAACTTCCTTTATTAAGACATCATACTGTGACTCCATGCAAGTCTGTGACAAATCCTTCTTCCACGAGTAGGGTCACACCTTTGCTTTTATAACGATAACAGGAGGGGCAAAAATGAGTCGTGTATACCTTTCGTAAGCACTAAGCACATCTGATTAAAATACATTCCGTTACATTAAGGATAAAAGCATACTGCTTAACTGTCCAGATTTTTGCAGAATGTCCAGATTTCTGCCTCATATTTTGGTCTGTTCCTCACAAAATTTGTGATTTTCTAGCAAATCACTGAGGATTGAAGTCATTAAAGTATAACATACATTTGGGTTTCACACTTCATATCCTTCATAAAATTCATGGTAAAACAAATCCTATTATTCTAGCAACATTCTAAGTTTATAAGGGCAATATTAAAAATCTGTCCCTATTTTGGGTGTTTGTCCCTCCATTATGTTAGGCTTTCTTCAGGTTTCCTGTGTTAAGAGGAGGAGAGGCATGGGCATAGAGTTTAGTCCATGTTAAACAATCAAATATGTGCTGCAAGAGGTACAATGTCAGTTTGAAAGAGGCAGAACAGTGTAACATGGTACCTAAACAGGATGTTTTATTGGTACTCTGATCAGTCAGAACAATTCAATGATTTTATTTCATCTTGCAATACATATATGGCTTTAGCTTGTGCACAGATGAACAATTCCAAGTCACAGAGTAATAATATACTTTAATTCAGGACAACTGAGCAATTAAATCAGTTGTAGTATCTAAATTCACCCTACCTTAGCAGTTTGTGTATGTTTAGAAAAAATAGCGTCTGTCATGGCATTACATTTACCTGAACCTTACTGTTTCTAAGGTGGGTCACAGGCATAGTGGTTAGCATTGTGGTCTCATGACACTTAGCTCTACAATTTGGTTCTCCGCTGGGGTACCTTGTATACTGAGTTTGCAGTGGCTACCATTGTCTATAAGGATTTTCCGTTCATCACCATCCCAACGGCATGCTATAGGATGTAAATTGTCATTTTATCAAGTTATCCAGAGGTGTGTGTATAAATATGTGTGTGTGTGTGTGTGTGTGTGTGTGTGTGTGTGTGTGTGTGTGTGTGTGTGCGCGCACTTGTGAGTGTGTGTGTGTGTGTGTGTGTGTGTGTGTGTGTGTGTGTGTGTGTGTGTGTGTGTGTGTGTGTGTGTGTGTGTGTGTGTGTGTGTGCGCACGCGTGTGTGTGTGCGTGTGTGTGTGTGTTTGTGTGTGTGTGATGTGAGAGTGAGTGAGTAAGTGCAGGTATCCAGAGATAGGTTGGTTTCCCTCCCGAATCAGATCCTTTACTTTGACACATTGAGCAGCTGGACCAGATCATGCTTCCTTGAGACCCCGGGCCAGATTAACTGGGTAGTCAGAGAATGAATGTATGAATGAATGACTTGATTAATGCGCTCCTTCTACTGGTCATTTTAGTTGTCTGAATGATCCAGAGATCGTCACATATTTGCATACTGTTTTTATATGAAATGTTTCAAACAGACAAGGACATTGCAAGCTGGGAAATTCTGGCCACTGATGATTCTCAGTGGTATCATGACCTGCATTAACTAAGAGTCTGCTCTGAATGGAAGTGCCTTGACTATGAAAGTGAAAAAGAGAGAGAGAGGACAAAGCTGAAAGAAAAGAAAGCAAACCAAATCAACAGACTGCCACTGATAATAATAAACATCTGCAGCTTTGTGTGGGGAGGGGATCTGGGGGTCCAGGATCAAATTACTGAGTCAGCACAGCGACTCATAGAAAGATCAGCCACAGATTCAGGGATGGGCCCTTCTGAATTTAATACATTTAATTAGGTACATGTATGTTTCACATATGAGTGGGGCATTACAAACAAAGAGACTCACCGTTACAAATATTACCTGAGGTGCTGATGGTCTAGGTTTTAGGCTGAACTTGAATTGCTCCAAATCATGGGGAAAAGTGAATAGTTAAAGGAGCATTTTGTTTTATTGGGTAAACAGGTATAGGACAGTCATGTATTGGGGTAACAGGTATAAGGACCGTCATGTATCGGGTTAACAGTTATAAGGACAGTCATGAATTGGGGTAACAGGTATAAGGATAGTCGTGAATTGGGGTTCACAGGTATAAGGACAGTCTTGTATTAGGGTAACATGTATAAGTCAGTTATGTGTGGATCAGTTATTTTCACTCTGATAAGGTGTTCATTCTGTGCTTGCATGAAAGACATAACATGGATGTATATAGAGCATGTCGGGCCATATCTTTAACAGGAAGCTTTTACAACTAAATAAATAATACTTCTATCGATGTCTTCTTATTAAAAAGAGAATTGTTTCATTATACTTTGTTGTGTCTTTTGGCTTTTCTCAGTTAGGGGTCGCCACAGCGGAACTCCGGTCCGCTAATGATTGGTAGTTGATTTTTACGTGCCGAGTTACCAGCCCTGATGCACAACCTTCAACGAAGGTACGCCCATTCATGCATGTCTCCATGCAGAAGACGCTCTAGCTGAGAATTGAACCAGACAGTGTCTTACTGTGAGGCGACAACGCTACCGCAGCACTTGGAGCAAAAAGACAAACTGGAAATAAAAAATACTTACCAGTTTTCAAAATAGATTGCAAATTCTTTTTTTGAAGCATAAATATTGTAGTAATCATTATGGATATGAGAATTACATCATTTAAATTTGCACAGATTGTACTGCTTTTCAAGTTGTTTATCTGCTGTGAATTCATCAGTGTTGCTGCATATTTGTTGTTTTTAGTCACTTTTCTAGGTTACAGCACATGGCTAGTTTTGGCCAAGTGTGAGTCACTTAGAAGCTGTAGTGGTTATTTTGTTGGCACAAGGGTAATCACTGTAGTTCTAGAGAATATACATACAAGTGGTTAGAGCTTTAGCTATTTTTCATTGGTTCTTTCACTTTTCCTTTTTTATATTGCATGAAACGAGGAGCTACTTTTGTCTTTTCTAAGACTTTTTGAAGCTGCGTTCCTTATACAAGTTAAAAATTGGACCAAATAGGTATTTTAAGACCATTTTGCTTCTAGTAAACCTGAACACAAGTTTATTCTACTGTCCTTAATGTTGTCTATCTGTTTAAATCAGTTTTGTGTGGTTCATGTCAATTTTTTGTATTTTACTGTTTTTTTCTGAATTTGAAGTTACAGCTGCTAATTGAAATTTCTTTTGTTTATACTGATTTCATGTAGTGTCTGTGCTGTGTTTAGCTATTTATTATAAGTTTGTAGTTTCATATGTGTTTACTAGGCTAATGACCACAAGAGCCTTTTTAAGGCTAGCCATGCATCCCAAATCTCTGACAAGTTCTGGTATCCTTAATAAGTGTATGCAGAGGCTTGGGAGATGAAACATTTACAAGTAGGGGCCTGGGAGATGAACCATTTACAGGTTGCCTGTGTCTATTAGAGGCATAGGTGCCAAGCCAGGGATGACGTTACACTTAAATTGGGTTAGAGAGGAACTTTGCTTCATGTGGATAGAAAGCCTGTTCTAGAGATGGGATAGTCTCTGGGATACATACCTGTATCTCCATCAGGTCCTATTTATATCACAGGCAAGGTATAAGTCCTTAGAATGGGTAATTCTGATGCTGTTTGTCTTGCAGATATGCAGGAAGTCCATCAGAGTGGGGTATGTCAATACTCTGTATGCCAGGCATAGATCTCCCCTCAACAACCTGTAGGAGACAGAATACATGGATAGGGTCTTGAGGCAGTCTGCACAGGACATTTTATTTATGACCTGTATTCTTTTAGTGAGAAACCTCTGTGGACGTTCCATTTGTTGGATATGTCTGGTTAGGTACATACCAAAGGGGAGACTGTACTCAATGATAGGTTTGATGAATGCCAAATACAGTAGAACAATGACTTCCTTGGACCTAGGTGCCACACTTTTGTTTATGAGTTACGCAACACAGACTGATTTCCTCACTACTGTAAACACATGATGGTCAAAGGATAGATCACTGTCTATGTGTGTCCCCAAGTCCCTGACTACTGAGTCATCTCTAAGGGGTGTGTTGTCAATATGATAGTTACCAGGGTGGATGACTTCCCAATGGATACTGTTATGCATTTCATGGCATTTAGTTTTAGTCCATGGCTCTGACACCAGTTGTTTGTGTCATCCCTTCATGAAGAACATCTTTGTCAGTGTGGGATTCAATGACAATCATCTGCAAATTTAGTTAGCCAGACACTACTGGCATTTGTCTTGACTTCAGAGAAGTAAATGCCAAAAAGGAGCGGTCCAAGGACCAGTCCCTTAGGGACTCCACTTATGATTGACATCTTTCTACTGTTGGACTCCCCAGTTCTAACTTCTTGGGTCCTGTCTGTGAACCAGTTGGCTATCCACCAGGTGACATATGGGTATGTACCTAAACTCTTGAATTTATCAACAATGCTCTAGTGGGGCATTGTGTCAAATGCCTCAGCCAGGTCATGATAGGCAGTGTGAACCATTTTCATCCATTGCTTTGGTGATCTTCTCAAAGAAGTCCACCAGGTTGTGTAGGCATGACCTGCCCTTGATGAAACCAAACTGGGTTAGGTCCAGTGTTTGGAGGTTTCTATATCATTTTTAATCATTTTTATGATAATTCTTTCCATGGCTTTGCATATAAGATTAGTGAGACTTATGTGTTTCTAGTTTCCAGGGTCTGTAGATGGCCCACCTTTGTGCAGAGGGATGACTGTTGCTGTTCTCCATTAATGAGGCATGAAGCCTGTTTGGAGGCTACAGTTAAATAGTAATTCCAGAGGGCCTGATAGGTCATGTTTCGTGCTATTTAGAAGGCATCCTGGGGTATTGTCTGGGCCCATCAATGCAATGTTCTTGGTCTTAGAAAGAGCATTAAGAAGCTGTTCTCAAGTGATGACAGGGGGTGGTTATATTTGATGGTATTTCCTGAGGGAAGGTTGAGGGGGTGAAAGGGGTCAAATTGGAGCTGAATTTGTTGGCCAGTAACTTTGCTATATCTTCTCGCTCAGTATAGGGGACTCCATTTACAGTGAGCTCTGCACACAATTGTGCATAGCCTTTGAGGTTGTGGGAATAGCTCAAGAATGCCTTGTAGTTGCCTTTGGCCTGGGATGCCAAATTTACCTCAAATTTGTCTTTGGTAGACTTTATTTGTCCTCTGAATTGTTTGCTTAGTTTGATGAGAGTGCTTTTTTTCCTGCTGGGTGCTGAACCTCCTTATTTTTGCCATGATTTCTTCCTTCTGTTACACAATCTATTGATTTTGTGATTCCACCAAGGTGGCTTGTTTTTTGAGTTAGTTTTGTACTTCTTCCTGGTGGGTACAGCTGCCTTTATGCAGTTATTAATATGCTTGTATAGGGTTTCTGTGAATAGTTCTGCATAGGCAGCAGTGCTCTCAGGGTTTATGGGTGCAGCATTCTCGCATATTAATGAGGACCAGATCCAGTATGGTTGCACCCCTAGTTGGTGAATTGACAATCTGTTCCAGGGAATTTTATTTATTTTTATTTGATGTTTATTTACCAGGAAAGTCAGACTGGGACAGAGCCCATTTCCAGTGGAGGTCTGCTGAGAAATGCTCCCGACACATATCTTTGGAATGTGGGAGGAAACTGGAGCACCCAGAGGAAACCCATGCGAATGCAGGGAGGACATGCAGACTCCACACAGAAGACACCCCAGCCAGTAATTGAACTGGAGAGCCTCTTGCTGTCAGGTGACAATGCTAACTGCGGCACTACTGCGTCGCCCATTTGTGTTTACAAACAGGAGTCTCTGTGCCTGTATGTTTGGCGTCATATAGGATTCCCAGTTAATAGTGGGATAATTAAAGTCACCCATGAATAAGGTGTTGGGCTGGATGGTGAGTGTTTCCATTATGTTTAAATACATAGTATGGGTTTCCTGGGTCATAAAGGGGGGACCTATAACTTGCAAGGAAGTGGTACTGGAATTTGCCTCTGGTGATTTGAACATGGAGTTGCTCAAGTACATTGTCCTGTTTGTCCAGCCTTGAGTTATATTTATTTATTTTTTGATGTAAGTCAAGACACCTTCACCTTTAGTCCCAATGACAGGAAAGGTGACGTTTTTAATGAACTGGAAAGTATAGAGTTACAATGGATTCTAAAGTTTAAAGCACATTATGCTCCGGGTCTTAATCAGTATGTAAGCGTTAGATCAGTTCTGAAGAAAAGAAGCCTGAAATAACATATAGTCCCTATTTCTCATACACCAGCAGTCTTTCGAAACCTTTTGTTAAATACATTACTTGGGTTTCTCTTTTTGAGGCTACCTACACTTAAATTAAATTAAATTAAATTATTTTAATTTTTATAGAGAGCTATACACCCTTATGTCCTTTATATACTAAGGTTATACATTGATCTGTATAGATAGCTATCTATAGTTTCACTAATATTAATAGCATTTCTTAATAACATTAAGATCATATTTACATTACTTATTATATAAGTGACATTGATGTTTTTATTAATTATTAATGGTTAAATATGTAATCACTATTTATTTCTATTTATATTTCTTTTCTTTTTTATTTATATGACTAGTTACCTATTTTATTATAATACACAACGTTACATTTTATATATTGATCAATTATACTACACTATATTTATATATTTTGATTTGTATTTTACAAATAATCTGTAATATTTGGTTGTCATTTATGCACTTTATACATTTATATAATATTTTCAAGATGTTCCTATTATGCGATTGGAATTTCTACACAACTTAAGCTGCACTTTCTTACACATATAGGTTATAGTTCATCCAAAAAATTTGTAATTATTGACAATAAATGATTAATAAATAATAAATATTTAATAATTTATACAAGCAAACATCTTATAGGGTTCGTTGTTTTTAGGTAGTTTTATCCTATACGCACTCTCAGTTTTTATACATTTTTATTATAAACAGACATTATTTATAGCATGTCCCATGGTTCCTTCTAATGGTGTTTTCGATAATCTGTGTTTTATAAGGTTCTATGCCAAGTCGGAGAAGCATTAGCTTCATCGTACACTCATTAACAGACCTTTAGCTCCAACTGGCTTTAGAATCTATGATTTCTTCCACATTTTCGATCAAGTGAGCTTTATATGTGTTGTTTTTTGAGTGGTGCTATTGTTGTCTTCCAGTAGCGACATAAGCTTCTAACAACGTTAAGTGATTCTATGATGACATTTCATTTGTTTCATTTATTCAGCCTACAAACAGCTACTGTCTAGAGAAACATTTATGAACAGAACTTTTGGTGAGCTGCTTGGTTTTTATTGCACATGAATTGTCATTTTATTATTGATTCTCTCTATTACACACACGCACTTTATCAGACGCATTGTTTTTATATGGTTGTTTTTAATAGTGATCAAATATTGTATAATACTCATGCTTAGTTTTTATTAATATGAGTTTTTATATTAACTTCTTACCTTTGTATTGTGTTTTTGAAAAGAGCTTAGTATATTTTAGTGTGTCTAGTTATAAGTATAATGCTGCCGTTTGCAGCAACAGGAAGTGTTTTTTAGTGGTCTCATTGAGTAAGTGGTTATCACTTGAGACAATCAACTTTATATCTTAATTGATTAATTAAGATACTAACTACTTAATGGACAATTAGAAGCACTATATAAGGTTTGCTCTATTTTATATGAATTAGATCTGAAGAAGCGTACAGTGTGTACGAGAAAGCGCTCATCTTCCTTGTTCTTTGTACTAATAAAGACGAATTTTGTTGCTGCATCATCGTGGTGTTCCTCATCCTTGTTTTCTTAAATATTTTTGTCTACCTATACTTTGGAGGTGAGGATCTCTGGAGGTTTATTGCTGGGATTGTGATATATACCTTTAGTCCCTGTCTGTGTAGTAGCTGGTCTAAATGTGTGGAAGGCATTATAACCCTGCACTGTCGATGTGCTCTCCACAACTTTAAACCATGTCTCAGTGACCGCACAGACATCAGCATTCTCTAGTGTGAATAGAGCTTCTAGAGAGTATAGTTTTTTTCGTTTAGATTCCTAGCATTGAGCAGTAATACTTTTCAATTTTCTTGGTTTTGATTTACTATGTTGGAAGTACTTTTAGTTTGACATTGCCTAAAAAAAGGCACTATGGGGAAGACAATATTTTAGCTAATATTTGAAAGCTTAGAGGGAAGAGGTGCAGCCCATCTCTAGCAATGCAGCGTGGTATGTTGACCATCTCCTTCCATGCTGACAAATATCGCACCCCTTAGAATGATACCAGAAACTAGGCCAATTATTAAAGTCATTCATCCTTGGTTGTTATTGTGGGATCATCCTTGGAGAAGGCAAACTACTGCTCAGTGCTAGGCTCATACTAGCCTGGGACACTTATTCTGAGAGCTCCATGATGTCTCTTTTCATATAGGCTAGGGAGGTATGTCTCAGATCATTTACACCCACGTGGACTATGAGTGAGTCATACTGGTACTTGTGGTCCAATGACCTGAGTGCATGCATAACGTGGCATAGCCTAGCCCTGTATAAGCAACTGACTATGACTTTCACATTACTCAGCCTGGTGAGAGGGACATCAGTGTGTCTCATGATTGAGTCTCCAATGATCAGAATGTTGAATTGTGTGGTGACTTGCCTTATGGCCTTAGAAGTAGAGACTCCATGAGATGTGACTGTATGTGTTGATGTAGGTGTGATTTGAAAGAATGCATTTAGGGCTGCTGAGGGTATTTGTTATATTTACTTCATCTAGGAGGTCTTTGGGGTTTAGGAAGGTTACATTTAAGTCCCTCAGAGTATGTGGATCTATATGTCTGCTTTGAATTGTGTGTGATCCGCAGCGTGTGTACTACTGACAACATGATATTAGGAATGCATTTATGTGAGAGCTTTGCCTCCGGTGACATTGTGTAAGTACATCTCTCACATATCAGTTTGTTTGAGAATTAAATGGTTGGCAGTAAACTCTAGGCAATTTCTACATTGCCTCAGGATGAAGCAGTTAATGGAGATAGTGGGAAAGTTCATATCCATGGTAACAGACCCTTTTTAATGATTAAACAGTTGGAGTGTGAATATAAAGCAATATCAGGAGTATCTGGTTTGCAACTCTGGAGACAGTGCTTGTCACAGCAAACTAGTTGTCCTGTGTGCAGCTAGGTATTGGTGAGATTTAAATTGTGCTTTTACTGGAAAAATGTCACTCAAGGTGCCTGTGTCTATACAGGACACTGCCAAACACTTGGGAGGAAACTAATACGTATACCCTGAAAATGTAAGGATGAAGTATTTAGGCAGATATTCTGAAGTTCGAAACAAATCAAGCAGTACTTACTGAAAACAAAGAATTAGCTTGTCAAGAATGATGAAAAGAGGGGAGTCGCATGAATGGCTACTGCCTGGCTACTACTAATGCTGGTCTCACCACAGCTTCAGTCTGTTGGGATACAATGCTCCTTTGCTTCTTCTCTCACCAGAAGCAAAGCAGTTAGCACCAATCCCAAGATGAGAAGCAGGACACTTGAGTGGTTTCTGTCATTTATCCTGCTTTTTGATGGATTTTCTCAAAATTTGAAGTTACAGTCTTAATTGAAATTCCTTTAGTTTGCACAGCATTTCTTTTTTTTGTGCTGTTCCTAGATATTTAAATTAGTTTTGAGTGTTTCTGTTATTTTTCTGTGCTTTTCCATTTGTATTGTGCTTTCTCTAAATTTGAAGTTATACAACTTAAAGTTAATTTACAGTTTGCAGTACATTTTCAAGTGGGTTGTCTGCTAAGTGAATTAATCAGTGTTGCAGTGTTTTTTACTATATTTTAGTCACTTTTCAAAGGTATAGCAAATAGACATTTTCAGATGTGTGAGTCTTCTAGAGCTTGTAATAGTTAGTCTAGAGGGAGGAGGGAAATTGCTGCATTTCTGGGAAAGATAAACATTATTGGTTATAGTTTTACCTGATTTTCATTGGTTAAAGTGTACACTCCATAGAGACAAGCACTTTCAGGTAAACATTATTTCAGTTAAACATTTTGGTTAGAGCTTTATCTGTTTTTCATTGGTTAAGGTGTACACTCCATAGAGACAAGCACTTTCAGTTAAACATTATTTCAGTTAAACATTTTGGTTAGAGCTTTATCTGTTTTTCATTGGTTAAGGTGTACACTCCATAGAGACAAGCACTTTCAGTTAAACATTATTTCAGTTAAACATTTTGGTTAGAGCTTTATCTGTTTTTCATTGGTTAAGGTGTACACTCCATAGAGATAAGCACTTTCAGTTAAACATTATTTCAGTTAAACATTTTGGTTAGAGCTTTATCTGTTTTTCACTGGTTAAGGTGTACACTCCATAGAGACAAGCACTTTCAGTTAAACATTATTTCAGTTAAACATTTTGGTTAGAACTTTATCTGTTTTTCATTGGTTGAAATGTGCACTCCATAGATGCAGGCACTTTCATTTCAACTTTTTGTAATATATGCGAATTCGCCCAAATCCTCAGTAAATAGGCTCTTGCTACCTTTAGGTGTAAGAACCAGTACATAGATGCATAATGTGCAGAACCAGTCACTTAGCACCCTACAAGTAGATTATAGCTATCCCAGAGGTATTTTGTGAAACTAAACCCATAGGCACTACAAAAAAGCTTGACACTACTGTCATGCAAGCAGGGATGCTGGAACCTGCTGAAGGCTGGGGGGGGGGGGCAAAAGGGGTACTTATTGATCTAAAAGGGCAGTTTTTTTAGCTGTCTACTGCCATAATAGAAGTATATATGTGACACAAGATGTGTATAGTGTAAATATCAGTTACATTTGGAATCACTGCACAGAAATTTTATAGAAATGTACAAATGAAGCTAATGTTGCACCTGCAACCTATGTGATCCAGGAGCCATATATTCAAAAGTTAGAGAAAAAGGTACATTATTACTGTTACACACTTACTGTTCATAGATGATTACTAGGCTAATGGCACAAGAGTCTTTACAAGCTTAGACAATAGTACCCAGGATATTACAATATTATATCTTAATTCCCCAGATATGAGATGGGTAGTATCATTTTACAGACTACCTCTGTCCATAAGGGATATGTGCAGCACACTGGGAGTGAATTTATGGTTCCCCATACATTTTTCCAAATTCTTTTTGAAGAGAATGATTGAGGGACTTTGGGAAACCACTTCAGAAAAGTGGTGGGAAGCTGTTAAAGTCATCATTCAGACTGTTAAACACTTCAGTCTGACTTTAGAAAAAAAGAGTCTAAATGAAGTGTTTAATAGCTTGCCACTGCTCTTTTGTGGTGACCACTGATTGCTGATAATGCTCTAGTGTGTGATTAGAACTTAACAGAAGTAAGAAGTACTTAATAAAATCTTGTTAAGAACATCTCTGATGTCAGAATGGTACTTAACAAGCATGCTGTTTCACCAATTTCAAAGCATAATCTTAGTGATCCATACATTGCAAGTCATTATCTTTCAAAAGTAAGACATAAAATGCATCACAGAACATCTAGATCCTGGCAGTTCCCACAATTCAGGTTGCGGTACTGGAGTTTGATAAAAGGTTATTGAGGATGTTTGCCACGGGCACACCTGTTCTATAACTGGCCCTGCTCAAAGGTTGCACAGTAGATTGCAATAGTTAGTGTGTAGGGTGACGGGGTCTTGGAAAAAGGAGATTATTACTTCTTAAATTCTCATTACAATCAAAACTAAGGGGTGGTGTGGTCTTTATTTCTCTAATTTTCCTCACTATTAAACCTGAGATGTATGTACAGAAGATAACTGTGGCTTTTGTGAGGCTGTGACACTGTTTTTCACACAATCATACCTCACAGGTATGCACACAACATTACTGTAGCTTGTATAGGAGCAGTGAGTCTAGAAGCAACAGGCTGGAAAACATATTTTTTCTCTTTTCTTATAATAACATAACGAAAATGAATACAGGTGGCTAATTTTAGGAGGGAGGGATAAGGAGACATACTGTGAATATACATCTGACATCAGCAAATTAAAATATGTTTCTATATTCTGATTGTCAGATGGATACACAGAAAGTAGGTGTCTTTTGGGGGTGGGTGTGAAGAGGTAAGCTGTATGATGTGTGACAGCAACTTAAAATAAAAGGTTGAAGACATTTATTCATTCACTTTTATCTCAATCTAACATCAGAGGGATACACAGAAGGTGAATGATGTTTTCTGATAGGGAGACACACTATTCTGAGATAGGCTTCATGCATCTTTGCAAGCATTTATCTTCTGAGTTTATTGGAAACTACTTTTGTGTCAACTTTGATCATTAAGCCTTGAAGACAATTTATTTCTTCACTGAAATAAAAAAAAAAAAGACTGAATTTCTTTAGTTAGTTATGAATTTTGTCCAGGTCATAACTGTAACAAAAGGCTGGAGAAGAAGCTCTAAAATGTACCTTAGAGAATTTATTATCTATCAGCATAATTTTATTATTTCCTCCACAGTTATTACACTGCAGTGTTGGCCATTTAAGGAGTGGTGAAAAGATGCAGGAAGAAAAAAAAACTGATTTTGTTCAGACCATCTTTGTTTCAAAAGGTTTGAAAAAAAAAGCTTTAAAATGCAACTAAGTGCATCTAGAACCCAATGGCTTCTGGGGGGCTAAGACCTCCAGTTTAATTTGACTATTTCCTGCTCATTTATTATGGTATAATCTTGGCCACTTATGATATATATTGAAACAATACAGGAAAAATCTAATCTGAAGAGTACAACAAAGCATAAGAAAACAAGAAAAATGTAATCTGAATGTTGTAGCAAGGCCAGGACGGGGTGGGAAATAGGGGGCACAGTGGCGTTATGCAGAGGGCAGTGGATGGGGTGGGGCATGGAGTCCTTTTCCTAGAGTTTCATCTCACCAAAGACTAGAGTAAAAATATCCAGTACTGCCAGGAACTGTCCCGTTTAAGGACATCACACAATGTAACAATATGGTTTGTTACTCTCCATAAAACATTTTATAACACTGCAACATCTGAATAATAAAAAAAAAACATGCAAGATGCTTGGTGGCCATTCAGTGTGCATGGTTACAGAGGTTGTAGAAATGGTGACCATGCAATGCACATAGTGTATCTTGACCTGGCAAAGGCCTTTAATAGTGTTCCCAGTGTCTGCATCATTGAAAAGGTAATTGCTTTAAAAATTGACCCATATTGGTAAGATGGCTAGCAAACTGGTTGAAAGACAGAACCTGCACTGTGTGAGTTACAGGTGCCTCATCATAAAGTGTGAAAGTGACCAATGGTGTCCCTCAGGGCTCAGTGCTGGGGCCTGTCTTTTTTGTTATGTACATCTCAGATCTCCAAATGGAGAGCCAAGACCTCTGGCTAACAAAGTCTACAAATTACTACAAACTGGAGGTTGTCGTTAAGTCTTCCTGTGTTACCCAAACTCTCCAGAATGATCTCTCCCTAGTAAATCCTTGGTGTACTAGAAATGAGCTCAAGCTAAATGCTAACAAGTGTAGGGTCACTTTTGATAGACAACCCCTTCCCCTCATCATGCTGTACAGCCAACATGCAACTACAAAATTAAAACTTTGTCCGGGATCAAGATACTGTACGTCTGACAGCTCCCTCTCTTCTGACCATCATATGGCAATGGTTGTTAGAAAATCCTTTTATTTAGCCCACCTTACTGTCTAGGGAATATTATCACAATCTGAAGAAGTAATCATTCCCTTCTACTTAGCATTGATTAGGACAATTATTGAGTACAATGCCCCCTTTGAGGTGTATCTCAATAATCTTATCAAATAATTAACAAACCCCCAAAGTTTCTTAATCAAAAAGACCACAGCCCTAAAGTCCCTGAGTTCATCAAGATATGTTGGAAGCTCTATGCCTTTAATCAGTGTTGTACAGACTTTTCTGGGGAGATCTGTCTTGCTTATTGCACCATTAGAGACCCAGTTGTCCTGGACTACCTGTTGCTCTGTAAGTCCAATATCTCCACCAACACTAGAATCAAGGACCTAAGTCTTCAATGGCAGACAAATACAGCACAGTAGAGAGGCATGCTTATAAGGCAGCACCTCCCAAACCTTTGGAATAAACTTCCTTTACATGTTAAGCAGTGCTAGTCACTACCTTACTTAAAAAATAAATTAGTGACTGGATGGATATCTACAATTTTTACTGATATGCCCTCCTGGAGAAAGGAGGTGCTCCCTGGGCAGTGGTTCTGGCAAGGCATGCATGGTCATAAAATTCACTGTCCTTGGAATATCTATGAATTGAAACTGTTTTTATGGCTTATTCCCACAGATTATTCCCATAGATTATCAGGAATCTCTGCTTACCCCCATAATGACCCAGAATAGCATAAAATGGTTGTAAGAGACTGAAAGAAAAAAATAAATACTGCAAAATGATTACTGCATTGGAAGTTAGTCTTGCTCCAGTGAAATGTACCTCTCTAGAAAGATCTGCCCAAAACAGGCCATTAGACAGGAGAGTCAAGGTCTGTCTTGGTACTCAGTGGGTAAAAGGCAATAAACCGTCAGGTCTACTTCAACTTTTGGAAATTGTTGTTGAAGACTTGAGGGGGGGGGGGCAGATGGTAAGAGGGGCACTTATTGATCTAAAAGGGGTATTTTTTTAAAACTATTTACTACCACAACATAGGTTAACTTGGAGGACATTTTAAGCTTAGCCAATTTCCCTTTTGGTGCTTGAATTACCATTTCCTGATTGGTCTTACCTATCCCATGGCTGACAATTGTATATTAGCCCTAGTGAGAATATCTGTGATCATACCATGGATAATTTGAGGGGACCCATGTAAGGGATGCATCATTTAGGAACTGCCTCTATCCATCAGTGGCACGAGGGGCAGTCCTGGAGTACATTTTCTACTACCCACCCTTAGATCCAAGTTGCATTTGAATATGGACAGGGGTGAGCTTTGTTTTACTTGAATGGATAGTCTGTTTTGGAACACTGGTAGCCTCTGTGCTATCTCCACAACATTCAGTTTAGATACCTGGACTGAGTATTTGTGATGCCATTTGACTTTCTGATGTTCAGTAGGTCCATCTGTATTATGTTGGAGGATGCCTTGTATGCCAGACATGTCACCTCTAAGCACTCTGTAGGATACTGAGTACAGTGATAAATCTTTGAGCTGGTCCATGCAAGACTTATTGTTTAGGACTTGTATCCTTTTAGTAAGGTATCTCTGTGGGTATTCCAATTGTTGCATGGGTCTGGACAGATACATGCCCAAGTGGGCATTATACAAAATGATTGACCTAATGAGGGCTTTGTAAACTGGGACAATAACATCTCTAGATCTAGTCACAGTCAATTTGTTTATAAACTGTGCAATATAGAAAGACTTTCTTATGACTATGGGCACATATTGGTCAGACGTTAGGTCACTGTACACACAAGTTCCCAAATGCCAAACAACTGGGTCAGTTCTCAGAGGACATTGTCAATTTGGCAGTTCCCTGGAGTAGATGACTTTCCAAAGGATATTATAATGTATTTATTGGAGTTTAGTTTCAGTTCATGATTCTGGTACCAGTTATTGTTTGGGACATACCTTCCTGTATGATGGTTAAGTCATTTGTGGATTCACTAGCTGCTCCTAGCTTGCAGTCATCTCAAACTTAGTTGGCCAAATCCCTTTGGTATTTCAGAGGTTCATAGGTGTGTACTATGCTAATGGCCCTGGAGTCTTTATAAGCCTAGCCTATAGGATTACCCTGGCATCATGCCACCTGACCTTAGTTCCTAGTGGCTCTGTCGAGTAGAGCCACTGGAGTGATCTCTGGGGTGAATTTTCTATTTCCATCCACTCATTAAGATTTCTCTTGAAGACGACCAGTGAGGTGCTCTGCTTGACATGTATGGGAAGTCTATTCCATAGCATAGGCTGTCTGTGGGTTATGAACTTATCCCTCCAGCATGTTCTGTTGATTGTGGTAATGAGGTTGAGGTCTCTGGAGTGTGTGGTGAGGAGGAAATGGGATTTCTTTAGATGTAGCATTTCTAACAGAGCTGGGTCAGACATGGCTTTGTAAGTCAAGCAGAGATTGTCTCTAAGTAAGTGATATGAGACAGAGAATAGTTGCAGTATTTTGAGTCTGTCCATATAGGACAAGTGTTTAAGGCCCAGGATCCTCTTTGTGAGGTACTTTTGTGGCCTCTCCAGTTGTTGCAGGTGTCTAGTGTGGTACATGCCAAAAGGGGCATTGTACTTGATGACTGGCCTAATGAGGAAAGAGTAAAGGGAGACAATGACCTCTTTCTTCCTGGATGCAAAACCCTTAGTAATGAGATGTGCCACACAGAAGGACTTTCTGACCACAGTGGCAATGTGGTGGTCAAAAGAGAGGTTGCTGTCAACCTGTGTTTCTAGATCTCTTATAACACCTTCTGTGTTCAGTGGACTACCATCAATGTGATAATTCATGGGAACCGGGTTTTTCCCAAAGAGGATGACGACACATTTTTTGGCATTAAGCTTAAGGCCATGGTTCTGTCACCAGTCATTGGTCATAGTGAAGCCATTCTGTAGGATGTCAACATCACTTGAGGAGTTAATAATAGCTCCCAACTTGCAATCGTCTGTGAACTTTGTCAGCCAGAGTCCCTTTGTGTTGGCCTGGACTTCAGAGAAGTGGATACTAAACAGGAGATGACCCAGGATGGAACCTTGTGGGACTCCACTCGTGACTGGTCGACAGTCTGACTTGGAGTCAGCTACTTTCACACTGTGGGTTCCTTTTACTCTTGAGATGTATATGCCAAACAGAAAAAAATCTCAGCACCAAACCCTGGAGGACTCCATTGGTGACTAGTCTCTTCCCCTATTTTGATCTCCTGCATCCTGTGAGCAAGCATACATGTATGCATTCTTTGATTCACCTTCCTGATTGCATTAACCTGATTGTATTAAATTATATTCCTTGTATAATACAGCACCACTTGTTAGAATGTGTTTTAAATTTGTAGTTTGGAACAGTCTTCTAGTAAGCAATGAAACAAAATGTATGAACTAATAATGACAAAACTACACATTTCAGAAAATTTCAACTATAAAAGGCCACTCAAACTTGAAGGGGTTGCTGCTAGCAAACAATGTTATATTTCATTGTTTCATCTACAAATACAGAGGTGTTGCCCAAGAAGAATAAATTGCCTATACTACATTAAAAAAATGATAACTTAGTAATTTTGCAATGGGGAATGGATGGCAAACTGATAACAGAAACATAGTTACTAGGTAACTCCTCCAAAGGAGGACATTCATAGGACTGCAGCATCCACTCCCCTTTAAAGTACAACACAGTACAGTATCAGCGATCTATCTACATACTGTGGGAGTAGAACCCACAGCCTTCTGCATCAAAAACAAGTACATTACCTATTGTGCTACTCACAATACAAATAACTTACCATAAGTAGCACTAAACTTCTCTTCTCATGAAGTTTTCAGCTCCTTGTAAAACCCACTTGCCACGCAACTAAATCTCTCAACTTTGCAGCACAGGAAATCTGGAAAAAGACAAAATTTATTTGTGGTGGGGGCAAAGGCCCAAAACCAGGGACACATTTTAAATATTGCTTGTATAATCTTAGAAAGTTGCTAAAATAAAGTATTATTTGTTACCATGTGTTTCCTGAAAGATAGGAAGACTGAAACTTAAAGGGCTATAATTCTTTAGTGAATTCATGTCTCACTGAGTTGCAAGAAAACTGCAAATTTTAAGAGGAACAAACCAAAAGTGTGAGGCAAGTATTCTGTGAAAATCTGGACATTTGAGAGATATGGACTCAACTACCTGAATCACAATTGGTGGTATGGGTGGAAAATTCAGGCTCTTGTTTGAGCCTGAGTAACACTAACTACCAGTTTAGTTATACCTAACTGGGGCATTTTACACACACACACACACACACACACACACACACACACACACACACACACACACACACACACACACACACACACACACACACACACGGCATGTGTATGTGTGTGTTGTATGTCTGTGTGGTATGAAAAAATAACCACGGCAGGGCTAGCCACCTGGCAGTGTGAACATTTGCTCTAGATGATTGTTGGTGTTGAAGTGACACCCCGACCTTATGTACAAAAATGGGATAAAGGCATTGCGGACGGACGGATGGATGGATGGATGGATGGATGGATGGATGGATGGATGGATGGATGGATGGATGGATGGATGAATGGATGGATGGATGGATGTGTGGGTGGATGGATGGGTTCAAGAGCGTACCTCTCAACTGTATGAAGAATGCTCGTGAATGTAATGGCTTATTGTACTTGCTTAAATTGTTGTCTTTAAAACTGTTGTTCCCAGGTTGTTGTTGAAGAGTCAATAGACCAGCCCACATACCTGGTAAACAAACAGCAATCACTAAATAGATAAATAAACTGTCGAGAATTTTGCATTGCATTCCTGATTTTGTCTCATATGTTGGCCTGTCCTTCATAAAATGTTTGATTTTTATGGTAAATAATGCAGGCTCATACCTCTACTCTCCAGAATTTTGCACATTATTGCCTCGTATTTTTGGTGTGTTCTCCACAAATTTGAGGTTTTCTGGCAATCCGCTGTGGAAATTCTGCTAACTAAATAATAAGACATCTGCATCTGAGACTTCACACCCTTCAGAAAATGCATGCTAATGCAAAACCTCTTATTCTAGTAGCTTTCTAAGTTTATAATTGCAATTTTTAAAAACTGTCCCCAAATGTGCCCTTTAACCCACCTCCGTTATTTTTGTCTTTGTGCAGAAATCCTTAATGAATATAACGTTTCATAAAAATTGAAATGAATATAATGTTTCATAAAAACTGAAATGAATATAACGTTTCATAAAAACTGAAATGAATATAACGTTTCATACATCTTATTATTATCATTATTATTTTGGCTTTTTTTTTCAGAAAATGCATGTTGATGCAAAACCTGTTCTATTACAATTTTAAGTGAATAAATAGAGTTTAACAATTATGTCCAAATTTGAACCTTCAGTCCTGTTATTTTTGGCTTTGTCCAAAATTCTTGAGGAAAGAAGTTGATCAGTAATCTTCCAAAATACTCCTGTAGGCATTTCCATGGTAACTGTGAGCTCTGGCAGCTGGAAAAAGATGATTTATTTCTCAAATTATCTTTTTTTCCCATTTTCCTGATCTTGCACTTACCTTGGAAATGCCAACACAAATGTTTCCATAAAATTGTTACTCAAATAACAGTTTCAAGGCAAATTGGGCAGCTGTTGAAAGCGAAGGGGGGTGTCTTGCCCTTACCTCTATGGTTCCGGTGCCCATGCATGCAAGATTCCTGAACTGTGCTTATAATGGTCACATTTAACTCAAGTTACTTATTTACCTAAAAAGACATTCATATGTAACCACATTACCCACCCCTTAACTGATAATTATTTCAGTAGCCAGAGATCTTTATTTTATTCAAGATCTGCAATTCATTGTAAAGCAAATCAACTTTTATTTCATACTGGACAAATTAGAAGGTCAACCTACTTGTTTCCCATCTTTTGCCAGTCTCTTAGTATTTGGTATTCTAAAGCAGTATCAATAAAAAGACTGAAAGAGGTATGTCCATAACTTGCGGGGGTTGGCTTTATTTGTCTGACTATAACCATAAAGACTTAAAAAAATAAAAAAAGTCGTGGATATTCAGAAGCCATGTAGCTGAAACACTTGATGTCCTTAAGCAGTCATTTGCATATATCCCATAGGCATCCATTACAGGAAGTTTAAGGTATCACATGAAAACTCTAGCTTGGCTGTGTTTTTCTTGCAGTTTTTACTGAATGGTTTGTCTGTGTGATGTTTTCACCCTTTGGTTTTGCATATAAATATATATATATATATCGACATTTGAAATGCCGACAATGCGGAACCGGCATCTCTGTACAGTGCGGAATTGAAAGATTTCCATTCCTGCACTGTAGTGTGATCTCGGAGTTGGAATATTTAAGTTACGGGGTGGGGTGGGGGTGGAGGTCCCCACGGGGGGGTGCAGGGAGGGCTTGCCCTCCAGCTAGCAGTGTTTAGGTAAGTGTTTTTTGTTTTTTACCTTTCTATTTCATATGTTCAACATTTCAAATGTCGATCATATGGTCTCGGCCATATGAAATTCAGCATTTTGAAGTGTCAAACATATGAAGTAGATCCATATATACAGTATATATATATATATATATATATATATATATATATATATATGTGTGTGTGTGTGTGTGTGTGTGTGTGTGTGTGTGTGTGTGTGTGTGTGTGTGTGTGTGTGTGCGTGCGTGTGTGTATGTACACTGGAACCTCCTACCAACAGACCTAACTCAATTACCATTCCTTTCTCTCTTTAAACTAAGACTCAAACTTCACCTAAAATCTCACTGGATATGCCCCTGCACAAACCCTGACTAACTGCTTCCTCTTTCACTTCTATCTTCCTACTCCCTAAGGTCCACTTTCACCCTTTACCCCACTAATGTAGACTACTGATCTCCATTCTTTGCTCTCTGACTTCTCCTCTCTCCTACATACTTTCCTCTTTAACCTTCCTATTTCTCTCTTGATTACAAAGGTTTGCATATAATTTTAATATTTACAAGCATATTATTCCTTCTAACTAACTACCCCAAATATTACTAATGAGTAGTCTCATCCTCAAAAAAAAAAAAAAAAAAAAAAAAAAAAAAAAAAAAAAAAAATTTCTTTTTCCTTGCTTGATCAATTTTTTTTTTTCTCTCCATACTCGAATTTACAATGTTTAAAATTGCTAATGTAATTCCAATATTAA
>NC_056726.1:1467522014-1467674514 GCF_019279795.1 Protopterus annectens
TGTTCTGTCTTTCGGGTTTTTCCGGTTAGGGGTCGCCACAGCGGAACTCCAGTCCGCTAATGATTGGCAGTAGATTTTTATGTACCGAGTTGCCAGCTCTGATGCACAACCTTCAACGAAGGTACGCCCATTCACGCAAATTTCATTAAGTGCCTTCAATATCAAAGTAAATAATATAAATAAAAAATTAAATGTCACAGATTTTTTTGTGGTTACAGTTGTCAGAGGAGACGTCAACTTGTTGAGAGTGGTTAATGTCCTCAGGGAAGAGATTAGATTTTCTTTTTTTTAATTTTCTTTTGTTTTCATATGTTTTTAGAATCCTTAGCTCATTTTCTTATTCTACCTGCCATAAAAATGACACTCAAATTCTTTAAGCATCTGTGAGTCCCTGCCTTGTTAATAATGAGCTGTTACAAATAGTTTCGGCCACATACATGTCCGCAAAGTAGGAATGCTGCATACTCATTATATTCATTGTAGCCAAGTGTGGATTTTTTTCTCTTGATTGAATTGTTTGCCATTTTTTAAACTTAGTCACACTCTTCAGATTTGTACACTTGGGTATATATCACTAAACTTACCAACCTCATGGAAAAGATATATCTTTTCATTTCTTCTACACTGTCACTATCAACTGATTCCTCTTTCATGCATTTCATCATCCTGATGTCTGACACTTTAACACAGAGAGTTAAAGCCATGAACTGCAAATTATCTCCCCTGTACTTGTTGGTTTTATTCTCTCTGTCCCCATTTGCCTATTATTTGACTTTGAGAATTCACTTAACCAGACCACAGTTTTGGGTCACCCCAGAAAAGACATGCTTATACTTACTGGGTTCATAGGCTGCAAACAGCTAACAATTTTCATTCTGAAGTCCAAAATATTATCCCCTTCATCTCCATTTGTGTATTATGTAATTTTATGAACTCACTTAACCATTCAGTGCTATCAGCCAACCTAAAAAAGAAGATTGTTGTCTCTTCTTACACACAGTCACTACTTTATTCATAGAGCAGAGCCTGTGGTCACTACATCTGACCCCGATACTGTAGGAGCTCTGTCACAAAGCCCAACACCTGCAAGTTTGCAGAGACTTTGGTCATTGTTTCATAGCCTGTGGTCACTACATCTTACCCCAGTATTGAAGGAACTCTGTCACAAAACCTACACCTACAAGTTTACTGAGACTTTTGTCATTGTTTCATAGCCTGTGGTCACTACATCTGACCCGAATATTGCAGGAACTCTGTCACAAAGCCCTACACCTACAAGTTTACTGAGACTTTTGTTATTGTTTCATAGCCTGCGGTCAGTACATCTGACCTCGATATTGCATGAGCTCTGTCACAAAGCTGTACACCTACAAGTTTACTGACACTTTGGTCATTGTTTCTGAGACTGCTGTATAAGTTGCCCTGGGGGTGGGAGGGTATTTAGCAGTACATTCTACTATAGAGACACCATTAGACAACCCCATCCCATCCTCTACACATACACCCCTGAGGTTACACACATATCTTTTCAACATCTTTTCCTACTATCCCCTCTATCACAACCTACCCTTCTTTACTCGTACTGTCATATGCCTTCACCAACATAATTGTTACCATATTTCATGACCTCTAGAATATTAATAATTGTTATGATAATCATCTGTTATGTAAATAATGCTGTATCTTCCTATTATCAAGCTTTCCATATAGTATATGCTTGAACACTATGACTTTATTATGTATGTTGAGCTTTTATTCTGACAAACTAATGTGTAGTTCTTCAAATTTTGTGCTTGAATATTATGACTGTATTATGTCTAAGTTCTCATTCTGACAAACTAATGTGTTGTTTTCATATCTGTGCTTGAATGTTATGACTTTATTTATGTCTGTCTAGTTTTTAATTATGTTAACCATATGTATCTGGAGCTTTTCTCCCAGGTCTCTGCTGAAAATGGGTACCTCATAACCTAGTTAGACTTTCCCAGTAAACAAATGCCAAATAAATAAATAAATAAAATAAGTGCATATGCCTACTGGGTTCACCCAGTTAGTAAATAAATGAAATTATAAAAAAGTTGTTTTCTTGTTTAAAACATATGAATTTGTTTAAGTCTTGAAAAGAAACCATAATTCATATTAACATGGTTGCAAAGTTCAAATTCCTTCTGTGTAAATTGAGAATCCTCCATTGGAATGTTATTTTTTTTTAACCTCTAACAAACCACGAACCATAATGCTTAGTCGACATTGCAGTGTTTCCCATTTTATATGTTTTCTTTCCTTACTGCTTAGAGACGGTTTATGATTCGGAATGTCAGGGTACCCACTTAGCCAGTCTTGAACTAATCTCATACCACAGTTCAAACCTGCATTTACTTCCTTCATATTCTGCATCCCCCCCCCCCCAGTTTTTTTTGTAGAAGCTGCCTTTTGATTTGCCAAAGTGGGATGGACAATCAGTTGTGATAACTTGAATTTTATACAAGGACTCTACTCTTCATTATCCAGTTACTTAATTAGATGAAGCAAAGATAAAATAAGTAAGTGGATAAGTGAACAAACAAATGAATGAATAAATACATGCGTGGTACATGAACACTCTTTATATGTGATTCCTATGTACATATGCTTGTGATAGTATACGTGAAATGCATGAAAATGCTCTAGTATATCCCTAAAGTCACATCAGTATGATTATAGATACTCTTTGATCTGTGTTTTGTGATAACTTTCATGTCTTCTTTAAAATAAACTGTGAGTAACATAAGTGTTCTCACAGATGAACAATAAATGTCCTTTCTTCTTCAAAGGTTAAAGTTGCCTGAGATGTTTTCTTCACTTTTTCTGAATGGATGTCTAACATTGTTATTTTTACTGTGGGAGGCACAGAATGCTCGCAGAAACCAGAGGGATTCATAAAGAGGTTTCTTGGTGGTGAGAAACAATAATAGCCCTTCTGGGAAGCTGTGTAATTCTAGGAATATGACAGCTGGAATCTACAGAGCAGAATTTATAGAACTTTTGCAAACAAATACATAGGCTGCATATTTCTTTGAGTTTTCTCTTCTGAATTATCCTGTTAATATTTTGTTAGTTTAAAGACTGGAAGAGCACCTTTATAACCCAGAGACCTGTTCCACCATTTCCTCTGTCTTTTTTAAGTGGCACTACAAAAGCCTCAAACAATCAGCATGTCACAGAAGTAAAAAAAAACTGTTAGTAAAACCATGAGCATATAAATGCTTTAACCACAGTATCCTAAGAAGATTGACTTTAAAGAGTGAAAAAAAAAATCACATATAATAGTATATAATGCTGCATCAGTATCAACACCTCTAAAACCCATGGGGGTAAGTCACTCTGCAACATCATGTCCTTTTTGTCCCTCCATAACCTAACTATTAAATTATTTTCATATCAGTTGTACAGCATCAGAGTTTAGTGTAAGCCAAGTCTAAGATGAAGCCAAGTATTTCTCTAATTCCTGAGACAGTGCACACTCAGAGAATGAGTAATTAAGTAGCTGAGGTATTGGGAATAGACCACTGAGTGGGGTATAGAGTGATGAAATCTCATAAATATACATTGTTATATAGAGTATATTGTTCAGAACTGTCATTAGAGATTTGTATTCAGGATTTTTCATTATATAGCAGTTTTGCTTTTTAGTTAATAGGTTCATAATAGGCTAGCTACCCTTTTGGGCTATTTTAAGGTTAGCCATTTCCCACAGGTAAGAATCAAACCTTGTGCCTTGTGTCTGTGAGGTAAATACCTTAACCATTATGCCAACCCTTCCCTCTTTTTTTATCTTTTGATTCTACAGACTGCGTGCTTTATTGACGTGTGTTGTGAGATTCTGTATTGCTCACTTTTTTTAATCTCCCATACCTTCCAACCATCACAGCTCCCTCTATAATCAAACCATTTTGCTCTGTATGTCAGGAGTTAGAGGCATTCTTAGCCAGACCATGACAAAGGGATCCTTGACTGATTTTGTATGATGCTTTCCCCTCTGTGGGGACACATGAATATGTCAGAGTAGGGTTTTGCAGTGGCAATTTCATGGCACAAGGCATGTATGCATCTACACATATGTAGCATGTAGTTTGTTCATCCATGTACATATATATGACAGCTACAGAGCATGCATGCTTCAGTACACATGGGGATGACAGCTGGTGCAGAGCATGTGTGCTTCCATTCAAATGTAGATGACAGTCACACAACATGTGTGCTTCTGTACACATGGAGATGGCAGCCATAGGGCATATGTCCACCCATATAAATAAAGATGACAGCTACAGAGCATTTTGTGTTTCTTGTGTAGTTTCATACATATGTAGATGACAGCCACAGAACATGTGTGCTTTCATACACATGGAGATGACAGTTACAAAGCATGTGTTCATCCATACATATGTAAATGACAGTTACAGAGCTTGTGTGTATCCATACACAAGTAGACGGCATCCACAGAACATGTGCTCCCATACACATTTAGATGACAGTTACAGAGCATGTGTGCTTCCATACACATGTAGATGACAGCTATAGAACACATGTGCTTCCATACATGTGTAGATGATAGCTAGAGAGCACATGTGCTTCCATACACATGTAGATGACAACCACAGAGCATGTGTGCTTCCATACACATGTAGATGACAGCCACAAAGCATGTGAGCTTGTATACACATGTAGATGACAGCTACACAGCACATGTGCTCCCATACACATGTAGATGACAGCTACAGTGCACACATGCTTCCATACACATGTAGATGATAGCTACAGAGCATTTGTGCTTCCATACACATGTAGATGACAGCCACAGAGCAGATGTGCTTCCATACACATGTAGACAGCTAAAGAGCACATGTGCTTCCATACACATGTAGATGACAGCTACAGAGCATGTGTACTTCCATACATATGTAAATGACAGCTGCAGAGCACATGTGCTACCATACACATGTAGATGACAGCTACAGAGCACTTGTATTTCCATACACATGTAGATGACAGGCCACAGAGCATGTGCACTTCCATACAGATGTAAATGACATCTGCAGAGCACGTGCTTCCATTCACATGTAGATGACAGTTACAGAGTGCACGTGCTTCCATTCACATGTAGATGACAGCTACTTAGCACATATGCTTCCATACACATGTAGATGACATCCACAGAGCACGTACACATGTAAATGACAGCTGCAGAGCACATGTGCTACCATACACATGTAGATGACAGCTACAGAGCACATGTATTTCCATGCACATGTAAATGACAGCTACAGAGCACACGTGCTTCCATATACATGTAGATCACAGCCACACAGCATATCACATGCTCAGAAGAGCATACGACAGATAATTGACCCCCATGTAAGCCAAAGCTTATAACGTCGAAACTTCAGAACAGCGATTATTTTCCAATGAAAAACAATCACTGTTCCGAAGCAAAAATAAAACCATAAACAAACATTAAAACATTACTTAATGTGGGGGGCTTCACCCCCACACCCCTTCGATAAGGGGTGTTGTGCCCCCACACCCCCTACTTAAATATACCAACTCTGAGATCGCACTACAGTGCTGAAAAGGCAAAGTAGCATAAGCGACCAAACAAATTCTTTCCCAGGGAAAGAATTTGCTGAAACGCCACTTCACTATTTTGCCTTTTTGCACTCTACTGTTCAACAAAGACGCATTCGACAACCTGTGTCTGTGACGGCATAATAGGGAACCATAGATGATAGCTACATGTAAATGACAGCGACAGAGCACATGTACTTCCATACACATGTAAATGACAGCTACAGAGCATATGTGCTTCCATACACATGTTGAGGATAGCTACAGAGCATGTGTGCTTCCATACACATGTAGATGACAGCTACAGAGCATGTGAGCTTTCAAACACTTGTAGTTGACAGCTACAGAGCATGTGTTTCCATACACATGTAGATGACAGCTACAGAGCACATGTATTTCCATGCACATGTAAATGACAGCTACAGAGTACACGTGCTTCCATACACATGTAGATGATTGCTACAGAGCATTTGTGCTTCCATACACATGTAGATAACAGCCACAGAGCACATGTGCTTCCATACACATGTAGATGACATCCACAGAGCACGTACACATGTAGATGACAGCTACAGAGCATGTATGCTTCCATATACATGTAGATGACATCCACAGAGCATGTGTGCTTCCATACACATGTAGATGACAGCCATAGATCACATGTGCTTTCATACACATGTAGATGACATCCACAGAAGACGTGTGGTTCCATAAATGTGTAGATGACAGCCACAGAGCATGTGCACTTCTATACACATTTAGATGACAGCTACATAGCACATGTGCTTCCATACACATGTAGATGACAGCCACAGAGCACGTGTGCTTCCATACACATGTAGATGACAGCCACAGAGCACGTGTGCTTCCATACACATGTAGATGACAGCTACACAGCACATTTGCTTTCATACATATATAGATGACAGCTACAGACCAAGTGTGTTTCCATACACATGTAGATGACAGCTACATTGCACATGTGCTTCCATACACATGTGGATGACAATTACAGAGCACCTGTGCTTCCATACACATGCAGATGACAGCTACAGAGCACATGTAGATCCATACACATGCAGATGACAGCTACAGAGCACATGTGCTTCCATACACATGTAGATGACAGCCACAGAGCATGTGCACTTCCATACAGATGTAAATGGCATCTGCAGAGCACGTGCTTCCATTCACATGTAGATGACAGCTACTTAGCACATATGCTTCCATACACATGTAGATGACATCCACAGAGCACGTACACATGTAGATGACAGCTACAGAGCATGTATGCTTCCATTCACATATAGATGACAGCCACAGAGCAGATGTGCTTCCATACACATGTAGACAGCTAAAGAGCACATGTGCTTCCATAAACATGTAGATGACAGCTACAGAGCATGTGTACTTCCATACATATGTAAATGACAGCTGCAGAGCACATGTGCTACCATACACATGTAGATGACAGCTACAGAGCACATGTATTTCCATGCACATGTAAATAACAGCTACAGAGCACACATGCTTCCATACACATGTAGATCACAGCCACACAGCATATCACATGCTCAGAAGAGCGTACGACAGATAATCGACCCCCATGTAAGCCAAAGCTTACAACGTCGAAACTTCAGAACAGCGATTATTTTCCAATGAAAAACAATCTCTGTTCTGAAGCAAAAATAAAACCATAAACAAACATTAAAACATTACTTAATGTGGGGGGGGCTTCACCCCCACACCCCCCCCGATGTGGGGTGCTGTGCCCCCACACCCCCTACTTAAATATACCAACTCTGAGATTGCACTACAGTGCTGAAAAGGCAAAGTAGCATAAGCGGCCAAACAAATTCTTTCCAAGGGAAAGAATTTGCTGAAACGCCACTTCACTATTTTGCCTTTTTGCACTCTACTGTTCAACAAAGACGCATTCGACAACCTGTGTCTGTGACAGCATAATAGGGAACCATAGATGACAGCTACAGAGCATGTTTGCTTCCACACACATGTAGATTACAGCCACAGAGCATGTGTGCTTCCATACACATGTAGATGACAGCCGCAAAGCATGTGAGCTTGTATACACATGTAGATGACAGCTACACAGCACAAGTGCTTCCATACACATATAGATGACAGCTACAGAGAACGTGTGCTTCCATACACATGTAAATGATAGCAACAGAGCACATGTGCTCCCATACACATGTAGATAACAGCTACAGTGCACATGTGCTTCCATGCACATGTAGATGACAGCTACAGAGCATTTGTGCTTCCATACACATGTAGATAACAGCCACAGAGCACTTGTGCTTCTATACACATGTAGATGACAGCCACAGAGCAGATTTGCTTCCATACACATGTAGACAGCTACAGAGTACATGTGCTTCCATACACATGTAGATGACAGCTACAGAGCACACGTGCTTCCTTACACATGTAGATGACAGCCACACAGCACGTGTGCTTCCAAACACATGTAGATGAAAGCCACAGAGTACTTGTAATTCCATACACATGTAGATGACAGCTATAGAGCACATATGCTTTCATACACATGTAGATGACAGCTACAGAGCATGTCTCCTCCATACACATGTAGATGACAGCAACAGAGCACATGTGTTCACATACACATGTAGATGATAGCTACAGTGCACATGTGCTTCCATACACATGTAGATGATGGGTATATATTATCATATCACACACTCAGAAGAGCATACGACAGATAATCAACCCCATGTAAGCCAAAGCTTACAATGTCAAAACTTCAGAACAGCGATTATTTTCCAATGAAAAACAATCGCTGTTCCAAAGCAAAAATAAAACCATAAACAAACATTAAAACATTACTTAATGTGGGGGGGCTTTACCACCCACACCCCCGACGTGGGGTGCTGTGCCTTCCCACACCCCCTACTTAAATATACCAACTCTGAGATCGCACTACAGTGCTGAAAAGGCAAAGTAGCATAAGCGGCCAAACAAATTCTTTCCCAGGGAAAATATTTGCTGAAACGCCACTTCGCTATTTTGCCTTTTTGTGCTCTACTGTTCAACAAAGACACATTCGACAACCTGCATCTGTGACGGCATAATGGGGAACCGTAGATGACAGCTACAGAGCATGTGTGCTTCCATACACATGTAGATGATAGCCACAGAGCATGTGTGCTTCCATACACATGTAGATGACAGCCACAAAGCATGTGAGCTTGTAAATGCATGTAGATGACAGCTACACAGCACAGGTGCTTCCATACACATATAGATGACAGCTACAGAGCACGTGTACTTCCATTCACATGTAAATGACAGCAACAGAGCACATGTGCTCCCATACATGTAGATAACAGCTGCAGTGCACATGTGCTTCCATACACATGTGGATGGCAACTACAGAGCATGTGTGCTTCCATCACATGTAGATGACAGCTACAGAGCACGTGTGCTTCCATACACATGTAGATGACAGCTACAGAGCACATGTACTTCTATACACATGTAAATGACAGCTACAGAGCATACGTGCTTCCATACACATGTAGAGGATAGCTACAGAGCATGTGTGCTTCCATACACATGTAGATGACAGCTACAGAGCACATGTACTTCTATACACATGTAAATGACAGCTACAGAGCATACGTGCTTCCATACACATGTAGATGACAGCTACAGAGCACATGTACTTCTATACACATGTAAATGACAGCTACAGAGCATACGTGCTTCCATACACATGTAGAGGATAGCTACAGAGCATGTGTTTCCATACACATGTAGATGACAGCTACAGAGCACATGTATTTACATGCACATGTAAATGACAGCTACAGAGTACACGTGCTTCCATACACATGTAGATGATTGCTACAGAGCATTTGTGCTTCCATACACATGTAGATAACAGCCAGAGAGCACATGTGCTTCCATACACATGTAGATGACAGCTACAGAGCACATGTGCTTCCATACACATGTAGATGACAGCCACAGAGCATGTGCACTTCCATACAGATGTAAATGGCATCTGCAGAGCACATGCTTCCATACACATGTAGATGACCGTTACAGAGTGCACGTGCTTCCATTCACATGTAGATGACAGCTACTTAGCACATATGCTTCCATACACATGTAGATGACATCCACAGAGCACTTACACATGTAGATGACAGCTACAGAGCATGTATGCTTCCATATACATGTAGATGACATCCACAGAACATGTGTGCTTCCATACACATGTAGATGACAGCCATAGAGCACATGTGCTTTCATACACATGTAGATGACATCCACAGAAGATGTGTGGTTCCATAAATGTGTAGATGACAGCCACAGAGCACATGCACTTCTATACACATTTAGATGACAGCTGCAGAGTATGTGTGCTTCCAAACACATGAAGAAGACAGCTACAAAGCATGTGTGCTTCCATACACATGTAGATGACAGCTACAGAGCACATGTGCTTCCATACACATGTAGATGACAGCCACAGAGCACGTGTGTTTCCATACACATGTAGATGACAGCTACACAGCACATTTGCTTTCATACATATATAGATGACAGCTACAGACCAAGTGTGTTTCCATACACATGTAGATGACAGCTACATTGCACATGTGCTTCCATACACATGTGGATGACAATTACAGAGCACTTGTGCTTCCATACACATGCAGATGACAGCTACAGAGCACGTGTGCTTCCATACACATGCAGATGATTGCTGCAGAGCATGTGTGCTTCCATACACATGTAGATGACAGCTACAGAGCATGTGTGCTTCTATACACATGTAGATGACAGCTACAGAGCGTGTGTGCTTCCATACACATGTAGATGACAGCTACAGAGCACTTGAGCTTCCATACACATGTAGATGAAAGCTACAGAGCATGTGTGCTTTGATATACATGTAGATGACAGCGACAAAGCATTTATGCTTCCATACACTATTAGGTGACAGCGACAGAGCACATGTGCTTCCATACACATGTAGATTACAGCTACAGAGCATGTGTGCTTCCATACACATGTAGATGACAGCTATAGAGCATATGTGCTTCCATACACATGTAGATGACAGCCACAGAGTATGTGTGTTTCCATACACATGTAGATGACAGCTACACAGCACTTGGGCTTCCATACACATGTAGATGAAAGCTACAGAGCACGTGTGCTTTGATATACATGTAGATGACAGCGACAGAGCATGTATTCTTCCATACACTTATAGGTGACAGCTACAGAGCTAATGTGCTTTCATACACATGTAGATTACAGCTACAGAGCAAATGTTCTTCTATATATATTTAGATGATAGCCACAGTTCACATGTGCTTCCATACACATGTATTTGACATCCATGGAACATGTGTGCTTCCATTCACATTTAGACAGCAAAAGAGTATGTGTGCTTCCATACACATGTAGATGACAGCTACAGAGCACATGTGCTTCCATACACATGTAGACGACAGCCACAGAACACGTGTGCTTCCATAAATATGCAGATGACAACCATGGAGCACTTGTGCTTCCATACACATGTAGATGACAGCTACACAGCACATGTACTTTCATAAACTTGTAAATGACAGCTACAGACCATGTGTGCTTCCATAAAGATGTTGATGCCATCTACAGAGCACATGTTTTCATACACATGTAGATGATAGCTACAGAGCATGTGTGCTTTCATACACATGTAGATGAGACCTACAGAACATGTGTGCTTCCATACACATGCAGATGACAGCTGCAGAGGAGGTGTGCTTTCATACACATGTAGATGACTGCTTCAGAGCAGGTGTGCTTCTATACACATGTAAATGACAGCTACAGAGCATGTATGCTTCCATGCACATGTATGTGATGGCTACAGTGCATGTGTGTTTCCATACACATGTACATGTAGATGACAGCTACAGATCACATGTGCTTCCATACATATGTAGATGACAACTACAGTGCATGTGTGCTTCTGTACACATGTAGATGACAGCTACAGAGAACATTTGCTTCAGTATGCATGGGGATGACAACTGGTGCAGAGCATTTGTGGCTCCATTCAAATGTAGATGACAGCCACAGAACATGTGTGCTTCTGTACACATGGAGATGGCGGCCATAGGGCATATGTCCACCTATATACATAAAAATGACAGCTACAGTGCATTTAGTGTTTCCCGTGTGGTTTCATACATATGTAGATGACAGCCACAGAACATGTGTGCTACCATATACATGGGGATGGAAGTTATAGAGCATGTGTTCATCCATACATATTTAAATGACATCAACAGAGCTTGTCTGTTTCCATACACAAGTAGATGGCATCCACAGAACATGTGTACTCCCATACATGTTTAGGTGACAGCTACAAAGCATGTGTGTTTCCATACACATGTAGATGACAGCTATAGAACACATGTGCTTCCATACACATGTAGATGATAGCTACAGAGCATGTGTGCTTCCATACCCATGTAGATGACATCCAAAGAGCATGTGTGCTTCCATACATATGTAGATGAAAGTCACAGAGAACATGTGCTTTCATACACATGTAGATGACAGCCACAGAGAACATGTGGTTCCATAAATGTGTAGATGACAGCCACAGAGCACGTGTGCTTCCATATACTTTTAGATGACAGCTACAGAGCATGTGTGTTTCCATACACATGTAGATGACAGCTACAGAGCACATCTGCTTCCATACCATGTAGATGACAGCTACACAGTGCATGTGCTTCCATACACATGTGGATGACAGCTACAGAGCATGTGGGCTTCCATAAACATGTAGATGACAACCACAGAGAACTTGTGCTTCCATACACATGTAGTTGACAGATACACAGCACATGTGCTTCCATACACATGTGGATGACAGCTACAGAGCATGTGTGCTTCCATACACATGTAGATGACAGCTAAAGAGCATGTGTTCTTCTATATACATGTAGATGACAGCCACAGTTCACATGTGCTTCCATACACATGTATTTGACATCCATGGAGCATGTGTGCTTCCATTCACATGTAGATGACAGCTACAGATGACACGTGCTTCCATACACATGCTGACAACAGCAACAGAGCATGTGTGTTTCCATACACATGTAGATGACAGCTACAGAGCGCATGTGGTACCATACACAAGTAGATGACAGCAATAGAGCACATGGGCTTCCATACGCATGTAGATGAGAGCTACAGAGCAAATGTGCTTCCATATACATATAGATGACAGCCACAGAGCACGTGTGCTTCCATACACTTGTAGATTACAGCTACAGAGCACATGTTCTTCTATATACATGTAGATGACAGCCACAGTTCACATGTGCTTCCATACACATGTATTTGACATCCATGGAGCATGTGTGCTTCCATTCACATGTAGATGACAGCTACAGATGACACGTGCTTCCATACACATTCTGACAACAGCAACAGAGCATGTGTGTTTCCATACACATGTAGATGACAGCTACAGAGCGCATGTGGTTCCATACACATGTAGATGACAGCCACAGAATGCGTGTGCTTCCATAAACATGTAGATGACAACCACGGAGCACTTGTGCTTCCATACACATGTAGATGACAGCTACACAGCACATGTGCATTCATACACATGTAAATGACAGCTACAGACCACGTGTGCTTCCATACAGATGTAGATGACAGCTACAGAGCACATGTTTTCATACACATGTAGATGATAGCTACAGAGCATATGTGCTTTCACACACATGTAGATGAGTGCTACAGAACGTGTCCTTTCATGCACATACAGATGACAGCTACAGAGCATTTGTGCTTTCATGCACACGTAGATGACTGCTTCAGAGCACGTGTGCTTCTAAAAAAAACATAAATGACAGCTACAGAGCATGTATGCTTCCATGCACATGTATGTGATGGCTACAGAGCATGTGCATTTCCATACACATGTAGATGACAGCTACAGATCACATGTGCTTCCATACACATGTAGATGACAGCTACAGTGCATGTGTGCTTCTATACACATGTAGATGACAGCTACAGACCAAAATTGCTTCAGTATGCATGGGGATGACAACTGGTGCAGTGCATGTGTGGTTCCATACAAATGTAGATGACAGCCACAGAACATGTGTGCTTCTGTACACATGGAGATGGCAGCCATAGGGCATATGTCCACCTATATACATAAAAATGACAGCTACAGAGCATTTTGTGTTTCCTGTGTGGTTTCATACAAATGTAGATAACAGCCGCAGAACATGTGTACTACCATATACATGGGGATGAGAGTTATAGAGCATGTGTTCATCCATACATATCTAAATTACATCGACAGAGCTTGTGTGTTTCCATACACAAGTAGATGGCATCCACAGAATATGTGTGCTCCCATACATGGTTAGATGACAGCTACAGAGCATTCGTGCTTCCATACACATGTAGATGACAGCTATAGGACAGATGTTCTTCCATACATATGTAGATCACAGCTACAGAGAAAGTGTGCTTCCATACACATGCAGATGACAGCTACAGAGTACATGTTCTTCTATATACATGTAAATGACAGCCACAGTGCACATGTGCTTCCATACACAAGTATTTGACAACCACGGAGCAAGTGTTCTTTTATTCACTTGTAGATGACAGCTACAGAGGACACATGCTTCCATACACATGTAGGTGACAGCTACAGAGCATGTGTGCTTCCATACACATATAGACAACAGCTACAGAGCATGTGTGCTACCATACACTTGTAGATGACAGCTACAGATCACACATGCTTCAGTACACATGGGGATGACAGCAGGTGCAGAGCATTTGTTCTTCTATTCAAACGTAGATGACAGCCACAGAACATGTGTGCTTCTGTATACATGGAGATGGTCGCCATAGGGCATATGTCCACTCATATACATAAAGATGACAGCTACAGAGCATTTTGTGTTTCCTGTGTTGTTTCATACATATGTAGATGACAACCACAGATCATGTGTGCTTCCATATACATGGAGATGACAGTTATAGAGCATGTGTTCATCCATACATATGTAAATGACAGCGACAGAACTTGTGTGTTTCCATACACAAGTAGATGGCATCCGCAGAACATGTGTGCTCCAATACACATTTAGATGACAGCTACAGAGCATGTGTGCTTCCATACATATGTAGATGACAGCTATAGAAGATATGTGATTCCATACACATGTAGATGACAGCTATTGAACACATGTGGTTCCATACATATGTAGATGACAGCCACAGAGCACGTTTGCTTCAATACACATGTAGATGACAGCCACAAAGCATGTGTTCTTCTATACTCATGCAGATGACAGCTGCACAACACATGTGCTTCCATACACATGTAGATTTTAGCTACAGAGCATGTGTGCTTCCATACACATGTAGATGACAGCCACAATGTATGTGTGCTTCCATACACGTCAATGACAGCTATCAAAAATGTCCTTCCATACACATGTAGATGACAGCCACAAAGCATGTGTGCTTCTATACTCATGTAGATGACAGCTGCACAACACATGTGCTTCCATACACATGTAGATTTTAGCTACAGAGCATGTGTGCTTCCATACACATGTAGTTTATAGCTACAGAGCACGTGTACTTCCATACACATGTAGATGCCAGCCACAATGTACGTGTGCTTCCATACATAAGTCAATGACAGCTATCGAAAACGTCCTTCTATACAAATGTAGATGACAGCCACAGAGCATGTGTGCTTTTATACTCATGTAGATGAAAGCTGCACAAGACATGTGCTTCCATACACATGTAGATTTTAGCTACAGAGCATGTGTGCTTCCATACTCATGTAGATGGCAGCTACAAAGCACATGTGCTTCCATACACCTGTAGATGACAGCTACATAGCACGTATGCTTCCATACACATGCAGATGACAGCCACAGAGCACATGTGCTTCCATACACATGTAGATTACAACTACAGAACATGTGTGCTTCCATATACTTTTAGATGACATCCACAGAGCATGTTTGCTTCCATACATATGTAGATGACAGCCATAGAGCAAATGTGCTTTCATACACACGTAGATGACAGCCAAAGAGGACGTGTGCTTCTATATACATGTAGATGACAGACAAAGGGCACATGTGCTTCCATATACATATAGGTGACAGGGACAGAGCACATGTGCTTCCACATACATGTAGATTACAGCTACAGAGCACATGTTCTTTTATGTTCATGTAGATGACAGCCACAGTGCACGTGTGTTTCCATACACATGTATCTGACAACCACGGAGCCTGTGCGCTTCTATTCATATGTAGAAGACAGCTACTGAGGGCACGTGCTTCCATACACATGTAGATGACAGCTACTGAGCATGTGTGCTTCCATACACATGTTGATGGCGGCTACTGAGCACATGTGGTTACATAGTCATGTAGATAATAGCTACAGAGCATGTGTTTCCATACATATGTAGATAACAGCTACAGAGCACACATGCTACAGTACACATGAGAATGACAGCTGGTGCAGAGCATGTGCGCTTCCATTCAAATGTAGATGACAGCAACAGAACATGTGTGCTTCCATATACATAGAGGTGACAGCCATAGGGCATATGTCCACCCATCATACCTCCCAACTGTACAGATTTTCACAGATTGCCCAGATTTTTGCCTCATATTTTTGGTCCGTTTTTCATAAAATTATATTTTTCTGGTAAATTAGTGGCAAATCCTTAAAGATTGACGTTAGAAAAAATGATGAACATTTGAGTTTCAGACTTCATATCCTATAGAAAATTCATGTTAATGGAAAACCTGTTATTCTATCAACTTTCTAAGTTTGTAAGAACAATATTTAAAAATTGTCCCTATTTTTGGGTCTTTGTCCCACTTTTATTTATGGCTTTGTACAGATTTTTTTGCTTTAAGAGGTTGAGAGGTATGCCGCCCATATACATAAAGTTTACAGCTACAGAGCATTTTGTCTTTTCCTGTGTGGTTTCATACATATTTAGATGACAGCCGCAGAACATGTGTGGTTCCATATACATGAGATGACAGACACAGAACATGTGTACTTCCATACACATGTAGATGACAGCCACAAAGCATGTGTGCTTCTATACTCATGTGGATGACAGCTGTAGATCATCTGTGCTTCCATACACATGCAGATGACAGCTATAGAACATGTGCTTTCATACACATGCTTATGACAGCTATAGAACACAGGTGCTTCCATACACAAGTAGATGACAGACAAAGATAATGTGTGCTTCCATACCCATGTAGATGACAGCCACAAAACATGTGTGCTTCTATACTCATGTACATGACAGCTGCATAGCACATGTGCTTCCATACACATGTAGATTATAGCTACAGAGCATGTGTGCTTCCATACACATGTAGATGACAGCCATAGAGCATGTGTGCTTCCATACAGATGTAGATGTCATCTGCAGAGCACGTGCTTCCATACACATGTAGATGACAGCTAAAGAACATGTGTCCTTCCATACACATGTAGATGACAGCTGCAGAGAACGTGTGCTTCCATACACATGTAGATGATAGCTACAGAGCATATGTGCTTCCATACACATGTAGATGACAGCCACAGAGTATGTGTAGTACCATACACATGTAGATGGCAGCAACAGAGCACATGGGCTTTCATACACATGTAGATGAGAGCTACATAGCACATGTGCTACCCTACACATGTGGATGACAACTACAGAGCACTTGTGCTTCCATACACATGTAGATGACAGCTACAGAGCATGTTTGCTTCCATACACATGTTGATGACAGCTGCAGAGCATGTGTGCTTTCATACACATGTAGATGACAGCTACAGAGCATGTGTGCTTCCATACACATGTAGATGACAGCTACAGAGCATTTGTGCTTCCATACACATGTAGATGACAGCCACAGAGTGTGTGTGTTTCCATACACATGTAGATGACAGCTACAGAGCACTTGGGCTTCCATACACATGTAGATGAAAGCTACAGAGCAAGTGTTCTTCAGTATACGTGTAGATGACAGTGACAGAGCATTTATGCTTCCATACACTTATAGGTGAAAGCTACAGAGCACATTTGCTTCCATACACATGTTGATTACAGCTACACAGCACATGTTCTTCTATATACATGTATTTGACAGCCACAGTTCACATGTGCTTCCATACACATGTATTTGACATCCATGGAGCATGTGTGCTTCCATTTACATGTCGATGATTGCTACAGAGGACACGTGCTTCCATACACATGTAGATGACAGCTAAAGAACATGTGTCCTTCCATACACATGTAGATGACAGCTGCAGAGTACGTGTGCTTCCATACACATGTAGATGATAGCAACAGAACACATGTGCTTCCATAAACATGTAGATGACAACCATGGAGCACTTGTGCTTCCATACACATGTAGATGACAGCTACACAGCACATGTGGTTTCATACACATGTAAATGACAGCTACAGACCATGTGTGCTTCCATACAGATGTAGATGACAGCTACAGAGCATGTTTTCATACATATGTAGATGATAGCTACAGAGCATGTGTGATTTCATACACATGTGGATGATTGCTTCAGAGCACGTGTGCTTCTTTACACACATAAATGACAGCTACAGAGCATGTATGCTTCCATGCACATGTATGTGATGGCTACAGAGCATGTGTGTTTCCATACACATGTAGATGACAGCTACAGATCACATGTGCTTCCTTACACATGTAGATGACAACTACAGTGCATGTGTGCTTTTGTACACATGTAGACGACAGCTACAGAGCACATTTGCTTCAGTACACATGGGGATGACAACTGGTGCAGAGCATGTGTGGTTCCATTCAAATGTAGATGACAGCCACAGAACATGTGTGCTTCTGTACACATGGAGATGGCAGCCATAGGGCATATGTCCACCTATATACATAAAAATGACAGCTACAGAGCATTTTGTGTTTCCTGTGTGGTTTCATACATATGCAGATGGCAGCCACAGAAAGTGTGTGCTACCATATACATGGGCATGAGAGTTATAGGGCATGTGTTAATCCATACATATGTAAATGTCATCGACAGAGCTTGTGTGTTTCCATACACAAGTATATGGCATCCACAGAACATGTGTGCTCCTATACATGTTTAGATGACAGCTATAGAGTATGTGTGCTTCCATACACATGTAGATGACAGCTATAGAACACATGTGCTTCCATGTACATGTAGATGATAGCTACAGAGCATGTGTGCTTCCATACCCATGTAGAGGACATCCACAGAGCATGTGTGCTTCTATACATATGTGGATGACAGCCACAGAGCACATGTGCTTTCATACACATGTAGATGACAGCCACAGAGAACATGTGGTTCCATAAATGTGTAGATGACAGGCACAGAGCACGTGTGCTTCCATATACATTTAGATGACAGCTACAGAACATGTGTGCTTCCATATACATGTAGATGACAGCTAAAGAGCATGTGTCCTTCCGTACACATGTAGATGACAGTTGCAGAGTATGTGTGCTTCCATACACATGTAAATGACAGCTAGAGAGCATATGTGCTTCCATACACATGTAGATGACAGCTACAGAGTGTGTGTGGTACCATACACATGTAGATGACAGCAACATAGCACATGGGCTTCCATACACATGTAGATGAGAGCTACAGAGCATGTGTGCGTTCATATGCATGTAGATGACAGCCACAGAGCATGTGTGCTTCCATACACTTGTAGATTACAGCTGCAGAGCACATGTTCTTCTATATACATGTAGATGACAGCCACAGTTCACATGTGCTTCCATACACATGTATTTGACATCCATGGAGCATGTCTGCTTTCATTCACATGTAGATGACAGCTATAGAGGACACATGCTTCCATACACTTGTAGATGACAGCTACAGAGCATGTATGGTTGCATAGACATGTAAATAATAGCTACAGAGCATGTGTTTCCATACACATTTAGATGTCAGCTACAGAGAACACGTGCTTCAGTACACATGGGGATGACAGCTGGTGCAAAGTATGTGTGCTTCCATTCAAATGTAGATGACAGCCACAGAACATGTGTGCTTCCGTATACATAGAAATGACAGCCATATGGCATTTGTCCACCATATTCATAAAGATGACAGCTACAGAGCATTTTGTGTTCCCTTCCTGGTTTCATACATATGTAAATGACAGCCACAGAACATTTGTGCTTCCATATACTTGGAGATGACAGTTATACAGCATGTCTTCATCCATACATATGTAAATGACAGCCACACAACTTGTGTGTTTCCATACACAAGTAGATGGCATCCACAGAACGTGTGCTCCAGTGCACATTTAGATGACAGCTACAGAGCATGTGTGCTTCCATATGCATGTAAATGATAGCTATGGAGCACATGTGCTTTCATACACATGTAGATGGCAGCTATAGAACAGATGTGCTTCCATACACATGTAGATGACAGCCACAGATCATGTGTGCTTCCATACACATGTAGATGACAGCCACAAAGCATGTGTGCTTCTATATGCATGTAGATGACAGCTACACAGCACATGTGCTTCTATACACAAGTAGATTATAGCTATAGAGCACGTGTCCTTTCATACACATGTAGATGATAGCCACATAGTATGTGTTTTTCCATACACATGTAGATGGCATCTACAGAACACATGCTTCCATAAACAAGTAGCTGAAAGCTACAGGGTGCACATGCTTCCATACACATGTAGATGACAGCCACAGAGCACATGTGCAACCATACCCATGTAGATGACAGCTACAGAGCAGGTGTGCTTCCATACACATGTAGATGACAGCTACAGACCATGTGTGCTTCCAAATACATATAGATGGCAGCTACAGTGCGCATGTGCTTTTGTAGACATGTGGATGATGGCTACAGAGCACATGTGCTACTATACACATGTAGATGACTGCTACAGAGTATGTGTGCTTCCATACACACGTAGATGAAAGCTGCAGATCATGTGTGTTTCCATACACATGTATATGACAGCTACAGAGCATGTGTGCTTCCATACACATGTAGATGACAGCTGCAGAGCATGTGTGCTTCCATACACATGTATAACAGCTACTGAGGACACATGCTTCCATACACATGTAGGTGATAGCTACAGAGCATGTGTCCTGCCATACACATGTAGATGACAGATATAGAGCACACATGCTTCCATACACATGTAGATAACAGCCACAGAGCATGTGTGCTTCTATACACATGTAAATGACAGCGACACAGCCCGTGTGCTTTCATGCACATGTAGGTGACAGCTACGGAGCATGTGTACTTCCATACACATGTAGATGACAGCTGCAGAACACGTGTGCTGCCATACACATGTATATAACAGCTACAGAGAGCACGTACTTTCATACACATGCAGATGACAGCCACACAGCATTTGTGCTTCCATACACATATAGATGAAAGCCACAGAGCAGTTGTGCTTCTGTACACATGACGATGACAGCTACAGAGCACATGTGCTTTCATACCCATGTAGATGACAGCCACAGAGCATGTGTGCTTCCATACATATGTAGATGACAGCTACAGAACACATGTGCTCCCCCCACACACATGTAGATGACAGCTACAGTGCGCATGTGCTTCCATACACATGTAGATGACATCTACAGAGCACATGTGCTTCCATCCACATGTATGAGATAACTACAAAGCCTGTGTGCTTCCATTCTCGTGTAAATGACAGCTACAGGGCATGTGTGCTTCCATACGCATGCAGATGATAGCTACAGACCACATGTTTTCATACACATCTAGATGATAGCTACAGAGGATGAGTGCTACCACACACATTTAGATGAAAGCTACAGAACATGTGTGCTTCCATACACATGAAGATGACAGCTACAGAGCATGTGTGCTTTCATACACATGCAGATGACGGCTTCATAGAATGTGTGCTTCCATACACATGTAAATGACAGCTACAGAGCATGTATGCTTCCATGCACATGTGGGTAAAGAGCATGTGTGTTTCCATACACATGTAGATGATAGCTACAGATCACATGTGCTTCCATACACATGTAGATGACAGCTACAGTGTATAAGGGCTTCTATACACATGCAGATGACAGCTACAGAGCACATGTGCTTCAGTATGCATGGGGATGACAACTGGTGCAGAACATGTGTGGTTCCATTCAAACGTAGATAACAGCCACAGAACATGTGTGCTTCCGTACACATGTAGATGGGAGCCATTGGGCATATGTCCACCTATATACATAAAAATGACAGCTACAGAGCATTTTGTGTTTCCTGTTTGGTTTCATACATATGTAGATGACCTCTACAGAACATGTGTGCTACCATATACATGGAGATGAGAGTTATAGAGCATGTGTTCATCCATTCATATTTAAATGATATTGACAGAGCTTGTGTGTTTCCATATACAAGTAGATGGCATCCACAGAATATTTGTGCTCCCATACACGTTTACATGACAGCTACAGAGCATGAGTGCTTCCATACACATGTAGATGGCAGCTATAGAACACATGTGCTTCCATACACATGTAGATGATAGCTACAGAGCACATGTGCTTCCATTCACATGTAGATGACATCCACAGAGAACGCATGGTTCCATAAACATGTAGATGACAGCCACAGAGCACGTGCACTTCCATACACATTTAGATGACAGCTGCAGAGTATGTGTGCTTCCAAACACATGAACATGACAGCTACAGAGCATGTGTGCTTCCATACACATGTAGATGACAGCTACAGAGCACATGTCCTTCCATACACATGTAGATGACAGCCTCAGAGCACATGTGCTTCCATACACATGTAGATGACAGTTACACAGCACATATGCTTTCCTACACATATAGATGACAGCTACAGACCAAGTGTGTTTCCATACATATGCACATGACAGCTACAGAGCGCATGTGCTTCCATACACATCTAGATGACAGCTACATTGCACATGTGCCTCCATACACATGTGGATGACAACTACAAATCACTTGTGCTTCTATACACATGTAGATGACAGCTACAGAGCACGTGTGCTTCCATATACATGTAGATGACAACTGCAGAGCATGTGTGCTTCCATACACATGCAGATGACAGCCACAGAGTGTGTGTGTTTCCATACACATGTAGATGACAGCTACAGAGCACTTCAGCTTCCATACACACGTTGATGAAAGCTACAGAGCACGTGTGCTTCGATATACGTGTAGATGACAGCGACAGAGCATTAAAGCTTCCATACACTTTTAGGTGACAGCTACAGAGCACATGTGCTTCCATACACATGATTACAGCTACAGAGCACATGTTCTTCTATATACATGTTCATACGTTCATAGGTTGATACTAGGCTATCTGCCCTAGGGCATTTATAAGCCTAGCCAGAGTGTGTATGGCTTTCGCCACCCTTTTAGATTAGTTGACTGTGCCTCTGTATAGTAGGTCACAGAAGATAGCCCTTTTAAATTTAGTTTACTGTGTCTCTGTCTAGTAGGGACACAGAAGAGATCCCAGGGGTAAACCTACGATCTCCCATCCACTCGTCAAGATTTCTCTTGAATTGGGTCATTGAGGGGCTCTGCCTAACATGGATTGGGATTTTGTTCCAGAGTGAGGGGCGCCTCTGGGATATGAATCTGTCCCTCCAGCATGTCCTATTTATTTCTGTGCTGAGGCTTAAGTCCCTGGAGCGTGTAGCTCTAAGGGATTTGGATTTCCTGAGGTGGAGCATGTCCATTAATTCTGGTTTGGACATGGCTTTATACATCAGGCACAGATTGCCTCTGAGTAGGCAGTAAGCAACTGAGTAGAGCTGGAATTTCTTTAGCCTAACTGCATAGGGCATCTGTTTGAGTCCCTTGATCCTCTTGGTGAGGTACTTTTGGGGTCTTTCCAGTTACTGCAGGTGTCGGGTAAGGTACATCCCAAATGGGGCATTGTATTCAAATATGGGCCTGATGAGTGATGAGTAGTGGGTCATAATGACCTCTCTTGATCTAGATGTGAACCCTTTCATGATAAGGTGGGCTATATAGAAGGTCTTTCTAACCACTCTGGCAACGTAATTGTCAAAGGAGAGATTGCTATCTACTTGGGTCCCCAAATCCCTAATTACTTCTTCCGTACTTAATGGATTACCACCTGTGTGGTAATTTGTGGGCACTTTGTTTTTCCCAAAGGGGATGACTATGCACTTTTTGGCATTTAGCTTTAGGCCATGGCTCTGGCACCAGTTATCCGTCTTTGTGAGACCCTTTTGGAGGATGCTTGTGTCAGTCGGTGAGTCGATTATGGCACCCAGTTTGCAGTCATCTGCGAATTTGGTCAGCCATAGTCCTCCCGTGTTAGCCTGTACCTCAGAGAAATATATATACCGAACAAGAGAGGTCCCAGGACTGAGCCTTGTGGGACACCACTTGTAACTGGTTTAGAGTCTGACATGGCACCTGCAATTCTGACCATGTGGGTTCTATCCCTGAGCAAGTTTGCAACCCATCTTGTGACATAGGGGTTGATATTTAAGCTGGTGAGCTTATTTATGATGCAGCCACAGTTCATATGTGCTTCCATACACATGTATTTGACATCCATGGAGCATGTGTGCTTCCATTTACATGTAGTTGACAGCTACAGAGGACACGCGCTTCCATACACGTGTAGATGACAGCTACAGAGCATGCGTGCTTCTATACACATGTAGATGACAGCTACAGAGCACATGTCCTTCCATACACATGTAGATGACAGCCTCAGAGCATGTGTGCTTCCATACACATGTAGATGACAGTTACACAGCACATATGCTTTCCTACACATATAGATGACAGCTACAGACCAAGTGTGTTTCCATACATATGCAGACAACAGCTACAGAGCGCATGTGCTTCCATACACATGTAGATGACAGCTACATTGCACATGTGCTTCCATACACATGTGGATGACAACTACAAAGCACTTGTGCTTCTATACACATGTAGATGACAGCTACAGAGCAAGTGTGCTTCCATACACATGTAGATGACAGCTGCAGAGCATGTGTGCTTCCATACACATGTAGATGACAGCTACAGAGCATGTGTGCTTCCATACACATGTAGATGACAGCTACAGAGAACATGTGCTTACATACACATGTAGAGGACAGCCACAGAGTGTGTGTGTTTCCATACACATGTAGATGACAGCTACAGAGCACTTCAGCTTCCATACACACGTTGATGAAAGCTACAGAGCACGTGTGCTTCGATATCCGTGTAGATGACAACAACAGAGCATTAATGCTTCCATACACTTTTAGGTGACAGCTACAGAGCACATGTGCTTCCATACACATGATTACAGCTACAGAGCACATGTTCTTCTATATACATGTTCATAGGTTCATAGGTTCATAGGTTGATACTAGGCTATCTGCCCTAGGGCATTTATCAGCCTAGCCAGAGTGTGTTTGGCTTTCGCCACCCTTTTAGATTAGTTGACTGTGCCTCTGTATAGTAGGCCACAGAAGATAGCCCTTTTAAGGTTAGTTTACTGTGTCTCTGTCTAGTAGGGACACAGAAGAGATTCCAGGGGTAAACCTACGATCTCCCATCCACTCATCAACATTTCTCTTGAATTGGGTCAGTGAGGGGCTCTGCCTAACATGGATTGGGATTTTGTTCCAGAGTGAGGGGAGCCTCTGGGATATGAATCTGTCCCTCCAGCATGTCCTATTTATTTCTGTGCTGAGGCTTAAGTCCCTGGAGCGTGTAGCTCTAAGGGATTTGGATTTCCTGAGGTGGAGCATGTCCATTAATTCTGGTTTGGACATGGCTTTATACGTCAGGCACAGATTGCCTCTGAGTAGGTGGTAAGCAACCGAGTAGAGCTGGAGTTTCTTTAGCCTAACTGCGTAGGGCATCTGTTTGAGTCCCTTGATCCTCTCGGTGAGGTACTTTTGGGGGTCTTTCCAGTTACTGCAGGTGTCGGGTAAGGTACATCCCAAATGGGGCATTGTATTCAATTATGGGCCTGATGAGTGATGAGTAGTGGGCACAATGACCTCTCTTGATCTAGATGTGAACCCTTTCGTGATAAGGTGGGCTATATAGAAGGTCTTTCTAACCACTCTGGCAACGTGATTGTCAAAGGAGAGATTGCTATCTACTTGGGTCCCCAAATCCCTAATTACTTCTTCCGTACTTAATGGATTACCACCTGTGTGGTAATTTGTGGGCACTTTGTTTTTCCCAAAGGGGATGACTATGCACTTTTTGGTATTTAGCTTAAGGCCATGGCTCTGGCACCAGTTATCCATCTCTGTGAGACCCTTTTGGAGGATGCTTGTGTCAGTCAGCGAGTCGATTATGGCACCCAGTTTGCAGTCATCTGTGAACTTGGTCAGCCATAGTCCTTCCATGTTAGCCTGTACCTCAGAGAAATATATATACCGAACAAGAGAGGTCCCAGGACTGAGCCTTGTGGGATGCCACTTGTAACTGGTTTAGAGTCTGACATGGCACCTGCAATTATGACCATGTGGGTTCTATCCCTGAGCCAGTTTGCAAACCATCTTGTGACATAGGGGTTGATATTTAAGCTGGTGAGCTTATTTATGATGCAGCCACAGTTCACAAGTGCTTCCATACACATGTATTTGACATCCATGGAGCATGTGTGCTTCCATTTACATGTAGATGACAGCTACAGAGGACATGCGCTTCCATGCACATGTAGATGACAGCTACAGAGCATGTTTGCTTCTATACACATGTAGATGACAGCTACAGAGCACATGTCCTTCCATACACATGTAGATGACAGCCTCAGAGCATGTGTTCCTCCATACACATGTAGATGACAGTTACACAGCACATATGCTTTCCTACACATATAGATGACAGCTACAGACCAAGTGTGTTTCCATACATACGCAGACGACAGCTACAGAGCGCATGTGCTTCCATACACATGTAGATGACAGCTACATTGCACATGTGCTTCCATACACGTGGATGACAACTACAAAGCACTTGTGCTTCTATACACATGTAGATGACAGCTACAGAGTACGTGTGCTTCCATACACTTGTAGATGACAGCTGCAGAGCATGTGTGCTTCCATACACATGTAGCTGACAGCTACAGAGCATGTGTGCTTCCATACACATGTAGATGACAGCTACAGAGAACATGTGCTTCCATACACATGTAGATGACAGCCACAGAGTGTGTGTGTTTCCATACACATGTAGATGACAGCTACAGAGCACTTCAGCTTCCATACACACGTTGATGAAAGCTACAGAGCACGTGTGCTTCGATATACATGTAGATGACAGCGACAGAGCATTAATGCTTCCATACACTTTTAGGTGACAGCTACAGAGCACATGTGCTTCCATACACATGATTACAGCTACAGAGCACATGTTCTTCTATATACATGTTCATAGGTTCATAGGTTGATACTAGACTATCTGCCCTAGGGCATTTATAAGCCTAGCCAGAGTGTGTTTGGCTTTCACCACCCCTTTAGACTAGTTGACTGTGCCTCTGTATAGTAGGTCACAGAAGATAGCCCTTTTAAGGTTAGTTTACTGTGTCTCTGTCTAGTAAGGGCACAGACGAGATCCCAGGGGTAAACCTATGATCTCCCATCCACTCGTCAAGATTTCTCTTGAATTGGGTCATTGAGGGGCTCTGCCTAACATAGATTGGGATTTTGTTCCAGAGTGAGGGGAGCCTCTGGGATATGAATCTGTCCCTTCAGCATGTCCTATTTATTTCTGTGCTGAGGCTTAAGTCCCTGGAGCGTGTATCTCTAAGGGATTTGGATTTCCTGAGGTGGAGAATGTCCATTAATTCTGGTTTGGACATGGCTTTATATGTCAGGCACAGATTGCCTCTGAGTAGGCGGTAAGCAACTGAGTAGAGCTGGAGTTTCTTTAGCCTAATGGCGTAGGGCATCTGTTTGAGTCCCTTGATCCTCTTGGTGAGGTACTTTTGGGGTCTTTCCAGTTACTGCAGGTGTCGGGTAAGGTACATCCCAAATGGGGCATTGTATTCAATTATGGGCCTGATGAGTGATGAGTAGTGGGCACAATGACCTCTCTTGATCTAGATGTGAACCCTTTCGTGATAAGGTGGGCTATATAGAAGGTCTTTCTAACCACTCTGGCAACGTGATTGTCAAAGGAGAGATTGCTATCTACTTGGGTCACCAAATCCCTAATTACTTCTTCCGTGCCAATGGATTACCACCTGTGTGGTAATTTGTGGGCACTTTGTTTTTCCCAAAGGAGATGACTATGCACTTTTTGGCATTTAGCTTAAGGCCAAGACTCTGGCACCAGTTATCCATCTCTGTGAGACCCTTTTGGAGGATGCTTGTGTCAGTCAGCGAGTCGATTATGGCACCCAGTTTGCAGTCATCTGTGAACTTGGTCAGCCATAGTCCTTCCGTGTTAGCCTGTACCTCAGAGAAATATATATACCGAACAAGAGAGGTCCCAGGACTGAGCCTTGTGGGATGCCACTTGTAACTGGTTTAGAGTCTGACATGGCACCTGCAATTATGACCATGTGGGTTCTATCCCTGAGCCAGTTTGCAAACCATCTTGTGACATAGGGGTTGATATTTAAGCTGGTGAGCTTATTTATGATGCAGCCACAGTTCACAAGTGCTTCCATACACATGTATTTAACATCCATGGAGCATGTGTGCTTCCATTTACATGTAGATGACAGCTACAGAGGACATGCGCTTCCATGCACATGTAGATGACAGCTACAGAGCATGTTTGCTTCTATACACATGTAGATGACAGCTACAGAGCACATGTCCTTCCATACACATGTAGATGACAGCTACATTGCACATGTGCTTCCATACACGTGGATGACAACTACAAAGCACTTGTGCTTCTATACACATGTAGATGACAGCTACAGAGTATGTGTGCTTCCATACACTTGTAGATGACAGCTGCAGAGCATGTGTGCTTCCATACACATGTAGCTGACAGCTACAGAGCATGTGTGCTTCCATAAACATGTAGATGACAGCTACAGAGAACATGTGCTTCCATACACATGTAGATGACAGCCACAGAGTGTGTGTGTTTCCATACACATGTAGATGACAGCTACAGAGCACTTCAGCTTCCATACACACGTTGATGAAAGCTACAGAGCACGTGTGCTTTGATATACATGTAGATGACAGCGACAGAGCATTAATGCTTCCATACACTTTTAGGTGACAGCTACAGAGCACATGTGCTTCCATACACATGATTACAGCTACAGAGCACATGTTCTTCTATATACATGTTCATAGGTTCATAGGTTGATACTAGACTATCTGCCCTAGGGCATTTATAAGCCTAGCCAGAGTGTGTTTGGCTTTCACCACCCCTTTAGACTAGTTGACTGTGCCTCTGTATAGTAGGTCACAGAAGATAGCCCTTTTAAGGTTAGTTTACTGTGTCTCTGTCTAGTAAGGACACAGAAGAGATCCCAGGGGTAAAGCTATGATCTCCCATCCACTCGTCAAGATTTCTCTTGAATTGGGTCATTGAGGGGCTCTGCTTAACATGGATTGGGATTTTGTTCCAGAGTGAGGGGAGCCTCTGGGATATGAATCTGTCCCTCCAGCATGTCCTATTTATTTCTGTACTGAGGCATAAGTCCCTGGAGCGTGTATCTCTAAGGGATTTGGATTTCCTGAGGTGGAGCATGTCCATTAATTCTGGTTTGGACATGGCTTTATATGTCAGGCACAGATTGCCTCTGAGTAGGCGGTAAGCAACTGAGTAGAGCTGGAGTTTCTTTAGCCTAATGGCGTAGGGCATCTGTTTGAGTCCCTTGATCCTCTTGGTGAGGTACTTTTGGGGTCTTTCCAGTTACTGCAGGTGTCGGGTAAGGTACATCCCAAATGGGGCATTGTATTCAATTATGGGCCTGATGAGTGATGAGTAGTGGGCACAATGACCTCTCTTGATCTAGATGTGAACCCTTTCGTGATAAGGTGGGCTATATAGAAGGTCTTTCTAACCACTCTGGCAACGTGATTGTCAAAGGAGAGATTGCTATCTACTTGGGTCACAAAATCCCTAATTACTTCTTCCGTACTTAATGGATTACCACCTGTGTGGTAATTTGTGGGCACTTTGTTTTTCCCAAAGGAGATGACTATGCACTTTTTGGCATTTAGCTTAAGGCCAAGACTCTGGCACCAGTTATCCATCTCTGTGAGACCCTTTTGGAGGATGCTTGTGTCAGTCAGCGAGTCGATTATGGCACCCAGTTTGCAGTCATCTGTGAACTTGGTCAGCCATAGTCCTTCCGTGTTAGCCAGTACCTCAGAGAAATATATATACCGAACAAGAGAGGTCCCAGGACTGAGCCTTGTGGGATGCCACTTGTAACTGGTTTAGAGTCTGACATGGCACCTGCAATTATGACCATGTGGGTTCTATCCCTGAGCCAGTTTGCAAACCATCTTGTGACATAGGGGTTGATATTTAAGCTGGTGAGCTTATTTATGATGCAGCCACAGTTCACAAGTGCTTCCATACACATGTATTTGACATCCATGGAGCATGTGTGCTTCCATTTACATGTAGATGACAGTTACAGAGGACATGCGCTTCCATGCACATGTAGATGACAGCTACAGAGCATGTTTGCTTCTATACACATGTAGATGACAGCTACAGAGCACATGTCCTTCCATACACATGTAGATGACAGCCTCAGAGCATGTGTTTCTCCATACACATGTAGATGACAGTTACACAGCACATATGCTTTCCTACACATATAGATGACAGCTACAGACCAAGTGTGTTTCCATACATACGCAGACGACAGCTACAGAGCGCATGTGCTTCCATACACATGTAGATGACAGCTACATTGCACATGTGCTTCCATACAAATGGATGACAACTACAAAGCACTTGTTCTTCTATACACATGTAGATGACAGCTACAGAGTACGTGTGCTTCCATACACATGTAGATGACAGCTGCAGAGCATGTGTGCTTCCATACACATGTAGCTGACAGCTACAGAGCATGTGTGCATCCATACACATGTAGATGACAGCTACAGAGAACATGTGCTTCCATACACATGTAGATGACAGCCACAGAGTGTGTGTGTTTCCATACACATGTAGATGACAGCTACAGAGCACTTCAGCTTCCATACACACATTGATGAAAGCTACAGAGCACGTGTGCTTCGATATACATGTAGATGACAGCGACAGAGGATTAATGCTTCCATACACTTTTAGGTGACAGCTACAGAGCACATGTGCTTCCATACACATGATTACAGCTACAGAGCACATGTTCTTCTATATACATGTTCATAGGTTCATAGGTTGATACTAGACTATCTGCCCTAGGGCATTTATAAGCCTAGCCAGAGTGTGTTTGGCTTTCACCACCCCTTTAGACTAGTTGACTGTGCCTCTGTATAGTAGGTCACAGAAGATAGCCCTTTTAAGGTTAGTTTACTGTGTCTCTGTCTAGTAGGGAAAACTTTTAAAACTGGAAGCAAAAGGAGTCTGCAGCACAAAATAATTGTTAGAACTGTTTATTGTTAGCACTTTCGGCTCGGACCATACCAAGCCTTCTTCAGAAAAAAGATGACAGCTACAGAGCATGTGTGCTTCCATACACTTGTAGACAAAGCAACAGAGCATGTGTGCTTCCATACACATGTAGATGACAGCTACAGAGCACTTGTGCTTCCATACATATGTAGATGACAGCAACAGAACACGTGAGCTTCCATAAAATGTAGATGACAACCACAAAGTACTTGTGCATCCATACACACGTCGATGACAGCTACTCAGCACATGTGTTTTTATACACATGTAAATGACTGCTACAGACTGTGTGTGCTTCCATACAGATGTAGATGACAGCTACAGAGCACATGTTTTCATTCACGTGTAGATGATAGCTACAGAGCATGTGTGCTTTCACACACGTGTAGATAAATGCTACAGAACATGTGTGCTTCCATACACATGCAGATGACAGCTACAGAGCATGTTTGCTTTCATTCACATGTAGATGACTGCATCAGAGCACGTGTGCTTCTATACACACGTAAATGACAGCTACAGAGCATGTATGCTTCCATGCACATGTATGTGATGGCTACAGAGCATGTTTGTTTCCATACACATTTAGATGACAGCTAAAGATCACATGTGCTTCCATACACATGTAGATGACAACTACAGTGCATGTGTGCTTCTGTACACATGTAGATAAGAGCTACAGAGCACATTTGCTTCAGTGTGCATGGGGATGACAACTGGTGCAGAGCATGTGTGGTTCCATTCAAATGTAGATGACAGCCACAGAACATGTGTGCTACTGAACACATATAGATGGCAGGCATAGGGCATATGTCCACCTATATACATAAAAATGACAGCTACAGAGCATTTTGTTTCCTGTGTGGTTTCATACATATGTAGATGACAGCCACAGAACATGTGTGCTACCATATACATGGGGATGAGAGTTATAGAGCATGTGTTCATCCATACATATGTATACATGCTTTCATTCACATGTAGATGACAGCTATAGAGGACACATGCTTCCATACACATGTGGATGACAGCTACACAGCACATGTGCTTTCATACACATGTAGATGACAGCTACAGACCATGTGTGCTTCCATACACATGTAGATGACAGCTACAGAGCACATGTACTTCCATATTCATGTAGATGACAGCTGCAGAACATGTTTGCTTCCATACACATTTAGATGACAGCTACAGAGCATATGTGCTTCCATACACATGTAGATGACAGCTACAGAGCAAATTTGCTTCCATACACATGTAGATGATAGCCACAGAGTTTGTGTGGTTCCATGCACATGTCGATGACAGCTACAGAGCACATTTGCTTCTATACACATATTGATGAGAGCTACAGAACACATGTGCTTCCATATGCATGTAGATGACAGTGACAGAGCATTTGTGCTTCCATACACTTTTAGGTGACAGCTACAGAGCACATGTGCTTTGATACACATGTTGATTACAGCTACAGAGCACATGTTCTTCTATATACATGTAGATGACAGCTACAGTTCACGTGTGCTTCCATACACATGTATTTGACATCCACGGAACATGTGTGCTTCCATTCACATGTAGATGACAGCTACAGAGGACACGTGCTTCCATACACATGTAGATGAGAGCTACAGAGCATGATTGCTTCCATACACATGTAGAGAACAGCTACAGAGCATGTGTGCTTCTGTACACATGTGGATGACAGCTACAGAGCACATGTGCTTACACAGACATGTAGATAACAGCTACAGAGCACATGTTTCCATGCACATGTAGATGACAGATATTGAGCCCATGTGCTTCAGTACACATGGGGATGGCAGCTGATGCAGAGCATGTGAGCTTCCATTCAAATGTAGATGACAGCCACAGAACGTTTGTGCTTCCGTATACATGGAGATGGAAGCCATAAGGCATATGTCCACCCATATACATAAAGATGACAGCTACAGAGCATTTTGTGTTTCCTCTGTGGTTTAATTCATATGTATATGACAGCCAAAGAACATGTGTGCTTCCATATACATGGAGATGAAAGTTATAGAGCATGTGTTCATCCATACATATGTAAATGAGTGCCACAGAACTTGAGTGCTTCCATACACAAGTAGATGGCATCCACAGAACATGCATGCTCCAATACACATTTAGATTACAGCTACAATGCATGTGTGCTTCCATACACATGTAGATGACAACTATAGAAGACTTGTGCTTCCATGCACATGTAGTTGACAGCTATAGAACATGTGTACTTCCATATGCATGTAGATGATAGCCACGGCTAATGTGTTTTTCGATACACATGTAGATGACAGCCACAAAGCATGTGTGCTTCTATACTTGTGTAGATGACAGCTACACAGCACATGTGCTTCCATACATATGTAGATTATAGCTACAGAGGATGTGTGCTTCCATACACATGTAGATGACAGCAGCAGAGTATGTGTGCTTCCAAACACATATAGATGACAACTACATAGCATGTATGCTTCCATACCCATGTAGATGACAGCCACAGAGCATGTGTGCTTCAGTACACATGTAGATGACAGCTACAGAGTGTGTGTGCTTCCATATACATGTAGATGACATCCACAGAGTATGCGTGCTTCCATACACATGTAGATGACAGCCACAGAGGACATGTGCTTCCATATACATGTAGATGATAGCCACAGAACATGTGTTCTTACATACACATGTAGATGACAGCTACATTGAATGTGTGCTTCCATACACATGTAGATGACAGCTATAGAGAATTTGTGCTTCCATACACATGTAGGTGACAGCTACAGAGCACATGTGCTTCCATACACATGTAGATGACAGCAACAGAGCATATGTGCTTCTATACACATGTAGATGATAGCCACATAGTGTGTGTGGTTCCATACATAAGTAGATGACTGCTACAGAGCACATGTGTCTCCAGACACATATAGATGAGAGCTACAGAACACAAATGCTTCCATATAAATATAGATGCCAGCCACAGAGAACGTATGCTTCCATAAACATGTAGATGCCAACCACAGAGCACTTGTGTTTCCATACACATGTAGATGACAGCTACAGAGCACATGTGCTTTCATACACATGTAAATGACAGATACAGAGCATATGTCCTCACATACACATGTAGATGACAGCTTCAGAACATGTGTGCTTCCATACACATGTAGGTGACAGCTACAGAGCACATGTGCTTCCATACACATGTAGATGACAGCAACACAGCATGTATGCTTCTATACACATGTAGATGACAGCCACATAGTGTGTGTGGTTCCATACACAAGTAGATGACAGCCACAGAGCACATGTGTTTCCAGACACATATAGATGACAGCTACAGAACACGTGTGCTTCCATATAAATATAGATGGCAGCCACAGAGAATGTGTGCTTCCATGCACTTGTAGGTGATAGCTACAGAGCACATGTGCTTCTATACACATGTATATTACAGCTACAGAGCACATGTTCTTCTGTATACATGTAGATGACAGCTGGAGTGCACTTGTGCTTCTATACACATGTATTTGACAACCACGGAGCATATGTGCTTCCATTCACAAGTATATGACAGTTACAGAGGACACGTGCTTTCATACACATGCAGATGACAGCTACAGAGCATGTGTGCTTCCAAACACATGTAGATGACAGCTACAGAGCATGTGTGGTTACATAGACATGTAGATAATAGCTACAGAGCACGTGTTTCCATACACATGTAGATGTCAGCTACAGAGCACACGTGCTTCAGTACACATGGGGATGACAGCTGGTGCAGAGCATGTGTGTTTCTATTCAAATGTAGATGACAGCCACAGAACATGTGTGCTTCCGTATACATAGAGATGGCAGCCATATGGCATTTGTCCACCATATACGTAACGATGACAGCTATAGAGCATTTTGTGTTCCCGTCTTGGTTTCATACATATGTAGATGACAGCCACAGAACATGTGTGCTTCCATATACTTGTAGATGACAGTTATACAGCATGTGTTCATCCATACATATGTAAATGACAGCCACAGAACTTGTGTTTCCATACATAAGTAGATGGCATCCACAGACCATGTGTGCTCCAATACACATTTAGATGACAGCTATAGAGCATGTGTGCTTCCATACACATGTAGATGACAGCTATAGAGCACATGTGCTTTCATACACATGTAGATGACAGCTATAGAACACATGTGCTTCCATACACATGTAGATAACAGCCACAGATCATGTGTACTTCCATATACATGTAGATGACAGCCACAAAGTATGTGCACTTCTATATGCATGTAGATGACAGCTACACACCACATGTGCTTCCATACACAAGTAAATTATAGCTACAGAGTATGTGTCCTTCCATACACACGTAGATGACAGCCAAATAGTATGTGTGTTTCCATACACATGTAGATTGCAGCTACAAAACACATGTGCTTCCATAGACAAGTAGCTGTTAGTGACAGAGTGCACATGCTTCCATAAACATGTCGATGACAGCCACAGTGCAAATGTGCAACCATACCCATGTAAATGACAGCTACAGAGCACGTGTGCTTCCATACACATGTAGATGACAGCTACAGACCACATGTGCTTACAAATACATGTAGATGACAGCTACAGAGCACATGTGTTCCCATACACATGTAGATGACAGCTACAGTGCACATATGCTTTTGTAGACATGTAGATGACTGCTACAGAGTATGTGTGCTTCCATACACATGTAAATTACAGCTGCAAAGCATGTGTGCTTTCATACACATGTGGATTACAGCTACAGAGCACATGCACTTCCATACACATGTACGACAGCTACTGATACACATGCTTCCATACACATGTAGGTGATAGCTGCAGAACATGTGTCCTGCCATACACATGTAGATGACAGAAATAGAGCACACATGCTTCCATCCACATGTAGATAACAGCCACAGAGCATGTGTGATTCTATACACATGTAAATGACAGTGACACAGTCCGTGTGCTTTCATGCACATGTAGATGACAGCTACAGAGCATGTGTACTTCCATAAACATGTAGATGACAGCTGCAGAGCTCATGTGTTGCCATACACATGTAGATGACAACTACAGAGCGCACGTGCTTCCATACACATGGAGATGACAACCACCCAGCATGTGTGCTTCCATACACATGTAGATGAAAGCCACAGAGCAGTTGTGCTTCTATACACATGTAGATAACAGCTACAGAGCCCATGTGCTTTCATACACATGTAGATGACAGCCACAGAGCATGTGTGCTTCCATGCATATGTAGATGACAGCTACAGAACACATGTGCTCCTCCCACACACATGTAGATGACAGCTACAGTGCACATGTGCTTCCATACACATGTAGATGACATCTACAAAGCACATATGCTTCCATCCACATGTAGGTAATAGCTACAAAGACTGCGTGCTTCAATACACATGTAAATGACAGCTACAGAGCATGTGTGCTTCCATACACATGCAGATGATAGCTACAAAGCACTTGTTTTCATACATATGTAAATGATAGCTACAGAGGATGTGTGCTACCACACACATATAGATGAAAGCTACAGAACATGTGTGCTTCCATACACATGTAGATGACAGCTATAGAGCATGTGCGCTTCTATATGCATGTAGATGACAGCTACACAGAACGTGTGCTTCTATGCACATGTAGTTGATAGCTACAGAGCATGTGTTCTTCCGTACACATGTAGATGACAGCCACAGAACATGTGTGCTTCCATACACATGTAGATGGTAGCTACAGAGCATGTGTATTTCCATACACATGTAGATGACAGCTACATAGCATGTCTGCTTCCATACACATGTAGATGATAGCTACAGAGCTCATCTTTCCATACACATGTAGATGAGAGCTACAGACCACATGCACTTCCATACACATGTAGATGACAGCCACAAAGCATGTGTGATTCTATATGCATGTAGATGACAGCTACACAGCATGTGTGCTTCCATGCACATGTAGATGATAGCTACAGAGCATGTGTGCTTCCATACACATGCAGATGACAGCCACAGAGCATGCGTGCTTCCATACACATGTAGATGACAGCTACAGAGCATGTGTGCTTCCATACACATGTAGATGACAGCTACATAGCATGTCTGCTTTCTTAAACATGTAGATAATAGCTACAGAGCACGTGTGCTTCCATACAGATGTAGATAACAGCCACAGAGCAAGTGTGCTTCCATGCACATGTAGATGACAGTCACAGAGCATGTGTGCTTCTATATACATGTAGATGACAGCTACAGAGTATGTGTACTTCCATACACATGTAAATGACAGCTACAGAGCACGTGTCCTGCCATACACATGTAGATGACAGCTACAGAGTGTATGTGCTTTCATACACATGTAGATGACAGCCACACAGCATGTGTGCTTCCATAAACATATAGATGACAGCTACAGAGCACGTGTGCTTCCATACACATGTAGATGACTGCTCCAGAGCATGTGTGCTTCCATACACATGTAAATGACTGTTACAGAGCAAGTGTGCTTCCATGCACATGTATGTGACAGCTACAGAGCATGTGTGCTTCCATACATGTGTAGATGACAGGTACACAGCATGTCTGTTCCATGCACATGTAGATGATAGCTACAGAGCACGTGTGCTTATATACACATGTAGATGACAGCTGCAGAGCACATATGTCTATGCACATGTAGATGACAGCTACAGAGCATATGTACTTCCATACACATGTAGATGACAGCTACAGAGGACACGTGCTTCCTTACACATGTAGATGACAGCTAGAGAGCATGTGTTTCCATGCACATGTAGATGACAGCTACAGAGCACATGTGCTTCCATACATATGTTGATGACAACTACAGGGCATGTGTGCTTCCATAGACATGTAGATGACAGCTACAGAGCATGTATGCTTCTGTACACATGTGGATGACAGCTACAGAGCATGTGTACTTCCATACACATGTAGATGACTACTACAGAGTATGTGTACTTCCATACACATGTAGATGACAGCTACAGAGCACATGTTCTTTCATATACATGTAGATGACAGCCACAGTGCAAGTGTGCTTCCATGCAAATATATTTGACAACCACAGAGCATGTGTGCTTCCATTCACATGTAGATGACATCTACAGAGAACACATACTTCCATACACATGTAGATGAGCGCTACAGAGCATGTGTGCTTCCATACACATGTAGCTGACTGATACATAGGATGTGTGCTTCCAGACACATGTAGATGATAGCTACAGAGCACATATGCTTCCATGCACAGAGCATATGTGCTTACATCAACATGTAGTTAATAGCTACAGAGCATGTGTTTCCATACACATGTAGATGACAGCTACAGAGCATGTGTGCTTCCATACACATGTAGATTACAGCTACAGAGCACATGCACTTCCATACACATGTATGACAGCTACTGAGTACACATGCTTCCATACACATGTAGGTGATAGCTACAGAACATGTGCCCTGCCATACGCATGTAGATAACAGAAATAGAGCACACATGCTTCCATCCACATGTAGATAACAGCCACAGAGCATGTGTGCTTCTATACACATATAAATGACAGCAACACAGTCAGTGTGCTTTCAAGCACATGTAGATGACAGCAACAAAGCATGTGTACTTCCATACACATGTAGATGACAGCTGCAGAGCTCATGTGTTGCCATAAACGTGTAGATGACAGCTACAGAGCGCAAGTGCTTCCATACACATGTAGATGACAGCCACACAGCATGTGCACTTCTATACACATGCAGATGAAAGCCACAGAGCAGTTGTGTTCTATACACATGTAGATGACAGCTACAGAGCACATGTGCTTTCATACACACGTAGATGACAGCCACAGAGCATGTGTGCTTCCATACATATGTAGATGACAGCTACAGAACACATGTGCTCCTCCCACACACATGTAGATGACAGCTACAGTGCACATGTTCTTACATACACATGTAGATGACATCTGCAAAGCACATGTGCTTCCATCCACATGTAGGTGATAGCTACAAAGCCTGTGTGCTTCCATACACATGTAAATGACAGCTACAGACCATGTGTGCTTCCATACATATGCAGATTATAACTACAAAGCACTTGTTTTCATACACATGTAGTTGATAGCTACAGAGGATGTGTGCTACCACACACATATAGATGAAAGCTACAGAACATGTGTGCTTCCATACACATGTAGATGACAGCTACAGAGCACATGTGCTTCCATTCACATGTAGATGGCAGCCATAGAGCATGTGTGCTTCCATACACATGTAGATGACAGCCACAAAGCATGTGTGCTTCTATATGCATGTAGATGACAGCTACACAGCACGTGTGCTTCTATGCACATGTAGTTGATAGCTACAGAGCATGTGTTCTTCCGTACACATGTAGATGACAGCCACAGAGCATGTGTGCTTCCATACACATGTAGATGGTAGCTCCAGAGCATTTGTGCTTCCATACACATGTAGATGACAGCTACATAGCATGTCTGCTTCCATACACATGTAGATGATAACTACAGAGCACATGTTTCCATACACATGTAGATGAGAGCTACAGACCACATGTACTTTCATACACATGTAGATGACAGCCATAAAGCATGTGTGCTTCTATATGCATGTAGATGACAGCTACACAGCACGAGTGCTTCCATGCACATGTAGATGACAGCTACAGAGCATGTTTGCTTCCATACACATATAGATGACAGCTACAGAGAACATGTGCTTCCATACACATGTAGATGACAGCCACAGAGTGTGTGTGTTTCCATACATATGTAGATGACAGCTACAGAGCACTTCAGCTTCCATACACACGTTGATGAAAGCTACAGAGCACGCGTGCTTCGATATACGTGTAGATGACAGCGACAGAGCATTAATGCTTCCATACACTTTTAGGTGGCAGCTACATAGCACATGTGCTTCCATACACATGATTACAGCTACAGAGCACATGTTCTTCTATATACATGTTCATAGGTTCATAGGTTGATACTAGACTATCTGCCCTAGGGCATTTATAAGCCTAGCCAGAGTGTGTTTGGCTTTCACCACCCCTTTAGATTAGTTGACTGTGCCTCTGTATAGTAGGTCACAGAAGATAGCCCTTTTAAGGTTAGTTTACTGTGTCTCTGTCTAGTAGGGACACAAAAGAGATCCCAGGGGTAAACCTACGATCTCTCATCCACTCGTCAAGATTTCTCTTGAATTGGGTCATTGAGGGGCTCTGCATAACATGGATTGGGATTTTGTTCCAGAGTGAGGGGAGCCTCTGGGATATGAATCTGTCCCTCCAGCATGTCCTATTTATTTCTGTGCTGAGGCTTAAGTCCCTGGAGCATGTAGCTCTAAGGGATTTGGATTTCCTGAGGTGGAGCATGTCCATTAATTCTGGTTTGGACATGGCTTTATACGTCAGGCACAGATTGCCTCTGAGTAGGCAGTAAGCAACTGAGTAGAGTTGGAGTTTCTTTAGCCTAACTGCGTAGGGCATCTGTTTGAGTCCCTTGATCCTCTTGGTGAGATACTTTTGGGGTCTTTCCAGTTACTGCAGGTGTCGGGTAAGGTACATCCCAAATGGGGCATTGTATTCAATTATGGGCCTGATGAGTGATGAGTAGAGGGGCACAATGACCTCTCTTGATCTAGATGTGAACTCTTTCATAATAAAATGGGCTATATAGAAGGTCTTTCTAACCACTCTGGCAACGTGATTGTCAAAGGAGAGATTGCTATCTACTTGGGTCCCCAAATCCCTAATTACTTCTTCCGTACTTAATGGATTACTACCTGTGTGGTAATTTGTGGGCACTTTGTTTTTCCCAAAGGGGATGACTATGCACTTTTTGGCATTTAGCTGTAGGCCATACTCTGGCACCAGTTATCCATCTCTGTGAGACCCTTTTGGAGGATGCTTGTGTCAGTCGGCGAGTCAATTATGGCACCCAGTTTGCAGTCATCTGTGAACTTGGTCAGCCATAGTCCTCCCATATTAGCCTGTACCTCAGAGAAATATATACCGAGCAATAGAGGTCCCAGGACTGAGCTTTGTGGGACGCCACTTGTAACTGGTTTAGAGCCTGACATGGCACCTGCAATTCTGACCATGTGGGTTCTATCCCTGAGCCAGTTTGCAACCCATCTTGTGACATAGGTGTTGATATTTAAGCTGGTGAGCTTATTTATGATGCAGCCACAGTTCACATGTGCTTCCATACACATGTATTTGACATCCATGGAGCATGTGTGCTTCCATTTACATGTAGATGACAGCTACAGAGGACACGTGCTTCCATACACATGTAGATGACAGCTACAGAGCATGTGTGCTTCCATACACTTGTAGACAAAGCAACAGAGCATGTGTGCTTCCATACACATGTAGATGACAGCTACAGAGCACATGTGCTTCCATACATATGCAGATGACAGCCACAGAACACGTCAGCTTCCATAAAATGTAGATGACAACCACGAAACACTTGTGCATCCATACACTTGTAGATGACAGCTACACAGCACATGTGTTTTCATACACATGTAAATGACAACTACAGACTGTGTGTGCTTCCATACAGATGTAGATGACAGCTACAGAGCACATGTTTTCATACACATGTAGATGATAGCTACAGAGCATGTGTGATTTCACACACATGTAGATAAAAGCTACAGAACATGTGTGCTTCCATACACATGCAGATGACAGCTACAGAGCATGTTTGCTTTCATTCACATGTAGATGACTGCATCAGAGCAAATGTGCTTCTATACACACGTAAATGACAGCTACAGAGCATGTATGCTTCCATGCACATGTATGTGATGGCTACAGAGCATGTGTGTTTCCATACACATTTAGATGACAGCTAAAAATCACATGTGCTTCCATACACATGTAGATGACAACTACAGTGCATGTGTGCTTCTATGCACATTTAGATGAGAGCTACAGAGCACATTTTCTTCAGTGTGCATGGGGATGACAACTGGTGCAGAGCATGTGTGGTTCCATTCAAATGTAGATGACAGCGACAGAACATATGTGCTACTGTACACATATAGATGGCAGGCGTAGGGCATATGTCCACCTATATACATAAAAATGACAGCTACAGAGCATTTTGTTTCCTGTGTGGTTTCATACATATGTAGATGACAGCCACAGAACATGTGTGCTACCATATATATGGGGATGAAAGTTATAGAGCATGTGTTCATCCATACATATTTAAATGACATCGACAGAGCTTTTGCGTTTCCATACACAAGTAGATGGCATCCACAGAATGTGTGCCCCATACATGTTTAGATGGCAAATACAGAGCATGTGTGCTTCATACACATGTAGATGACAGCTATAGAACACATGTGCTTCCATGCACATGTACATGACAGCTACAGAGCATGTATGCTTCCATACCTATGTAGAGGACATCCATAGAGTATGTGTGCTTCCATACATATGTGGATGACAGCCACCGAGCACATGTGCTTTCATACACATGTAGATGACAGCCACAGAGAAGATGTGGTTCCATAAATGTGTAGATGACAGCCACAGAGCACGTGTGCTTCCATATACATTTAGATGGCAGCTACAGAGCATGTGTGCTTCCATACACATGTAGATGACAGCTACAGAATATATGTTCTTCCAAACACATGAATTTACCAGCCTTAGTGCATGTGTGCTTCTATACACATGTAGATGACAGCTACAGAGCACACCCGCTTCCATACACATGTAGATGACAGCCACAGAGCATGTGTGCTTCCATAAACAAGTAGATGACAACCACAGAGAACGTGTGTTTCCATACACATGTAGATGACAGCTACACAGTACATGTGCTTCCATACACATGTGGATGACAGCTACAGAGCATGTGTGCTTCCATACACATGTAGATGACAGCTAAAGAGCATGTGTTCTTCCATACACATGTAGATAACAGCTGCAGAGTATGTGTGCTTCCATACACATGTAGAAGACAGCTACAGAGCATATGTGCTTCCACACACATGTAGATGATAGTTACAGAGCATATGTGCTTCCATACACATGTAGATGACAGCCACAGAGTGTGTGTGGTACCATACACATATAGATGACAGCAACAGAGTACATGGGCATCCATACACATGTAGATGAGAGCTACAGAGCAGGTTTGTTTCCATATACATGTAGATGACAGCCACAGAGCATGTGTGCTTCCATACACTTGTAGATTACAGCTACAGAGCACATGTTCTTCTATATACATGTAGATGACAGCCACAGTTTACATGTGCTTCCATACACATGTATTTGACATCCATGGAGCATGTGTGCTTTCATTCATGTGTAGATGACAGCTACACAGCAGATGTGCTTTCATACACATGTAGATGACAGCTACAGACCATGTGTGCTTCCATACACATGTAGATGACAGCTACAGAGGACATGTACTTCCATATTCATTTAGATGACAGCTGCAGAGCATGTTTGCTTCCATACACATTTAGATGACAGCCACAGAGTTTGTGTGGTTCCATGCACATGTTGATGACAGCTACATAGCACATTTGCTTCTATACACATATAGATGAGTGCTACAGAACACATGTGCTTCCATATGCATGTAGATGACAGTGACAGAGCATTTGTGCTTCCATACACTTGTAGGGGACAGCTACAGAGCACATGTGCTTCGATACACATGTTGATTACAGCTACAGAGCACATGTTCTTCTATATACATGTAGATGACAGCCACAGTTCACGTGTGCTTCCATACACATGTATTTGACATCCACGGAACATGTGTGCTTCCATTCACATGTAGATGACAGCTACAGAGGACATGTGCTCCCATACACATGTAGATGACAGCTACAGTGCACATATGCTTTTGTAGACATGTAGATGACTGCTACAGAGTATGTGTGCTTCCATACACATGTAAATGACAGTTGCAGAGCATGTGTGCTTCCATACACATGTAGATTACAGCTACAGAGCACATGCACTTCCATACACATGTATGACAGCTACTGAGTACACATGCTTCCATACACATGTAGGTGATAGCTACAGAACATGTGTCCTGCCATACACATGTACATAACAGAAATAGAGCACACATGCTTCCATCCACATGTAGATAACAGCCAACGAGCATGTGTGCTTCTATACACATGTAAATGACAGTGACACAGTCTGTGTGCTTTCATGCACATGTAGATGACAGCTACAGAGCATGTGTACTTCCATAAACATGTAGATGACAGCTGCAGAGCTCATGTGTTGCCATACACATGTAGATGACAGCTACAGAGCGCACGTGCTTCCATACACATGGAGATGACAGCCACACAGCATGTGTGCTTCCATACACATGTAGATGAAAGCCACAGAGCAGTTGTGCTTCTATACACATGTAGATGACAGCTACAGAGCACATGTGCTTTCATACACATGTAGATGACAGCCACAGAGCATGTGTGCTTCCATACATATGTAGATGACAGCTACAGAACACATGTGCTCCCACCACACACATGTAGATGACAGCTACAGTGCACATGTGCTTCCATACATATGTAGATGACATCTACAAAGCACATGTGCTTCCATCCACATGTAGGTAATAGCTACAAAGCCTGTGTGCTTCCATACACATGTAAATGACAGCTACAGAGCATGTGTGCTTTCATACACATGCAGATGATAGCTACAAAGCACTTGTTTTCATACACATGTAGATGATAGCTACAGAGGATGTGTGCTACCACACACATATAGATGAATGCTACAGAACATGTATGCTTCCATACACATGTAGATGACAGCTACAGAGCACATGTGCTTCCCTTCACATGTAGATGGCAGCCATAGAGCATGTGTGCTTCCATACACATGTAGATGACAGCTACATAGCATGTCTGCTTCCATACACATGTAGATGATAGCTACAGAGCACATGTTTCCATACACATGTAGATGAGAGCTACAGACCACATGTACTTCCCACACATGTAGATGACAGCCACAAAGCATGTGTGATTCTATATGCATGTAGATGACAGCTACACAGCATGTGTGCTTCCATGCACATGTAGATGATAGCTACAGAGCATGTGTGCTTCCATACACATGTAGATGACAGCTACATAGCATGTCTGCTTTTTTACACATGTAGATAATAGTTACAGAGCACGTGTGCTTCCATACACATGTAGATAACAGCCACAGAGCAAGTGTGCTTCCATACACATGTAGATGACAGTCACAGAGCATGTGTGCTTCTATATACATGTAGATGACAGCTACAGAGTATGTGTACTTCCATACACATGTAGATGACAGCTACAGAGCACGTATCCTGCCATACACATGTAGATGGCAGCTACAGAGTGTATGTGCTTCCATACATATGTAGATGACAGCCACACAGCATGTGTGCTTCCATACACATATAGATGACAGCTACAGAGCACGTGTGCTTCCATACACATGTAGATGACTGCTCCAGAGCATGTGTGCTTCCATACACATGTAAATGACTGTTACAGAGCCAGTGTGCTTCCATGCACATGTATGTGACAGCTACAGAGCATGTGTGCTTCCATACATGTGTAGATGACAGGTACAGAGCATGTCTGCTTCCATACACATGTAGATAACCACAGAGCACATGTGCTTATATACACATGTAGATGACAGATGCAGAGCACATATGTGTATGCACATGTAGATGACAGCTACAGAGCATGTATACTTCGATACACATGTAGATGACAGCTATAGAGCATTTGTGCTTCCATACACATGTAGGTGACAGCTACAGAGCACATGTGCTTCCATACACATGTAGATGACAGCAACAGAGCATATGTGCTTCTATACACATGTAGATGATAGCCACATAGTGTGTGTGGTTCCATACACAAAGTATATGACTGCTACAGAGCATACACAAAGTGTGTCTCCAGACACATATAGATGAGAGCTACAGAACACAAATGCTTCCATATAAATATAGATGCCTGCACAGAGAACATATGCTTCCATAAACATATATATGACAACCACAGAGCACTTGTGCTTCCATACACATGTAGATGACAGCTACAGAGCACATGTGCTTTCATACACATGTAAATGACAGCTACAGAGCACATGTACTCCCATACACATGTAGATGACAGCTTCAGAGCATGTGTACTTCCATACACATGTAGGTGACAGCTACAGAGCACATGTGCTTCCATACACATGTAGATGACAGCAACAGAGCATGTATGCTTCTATACACATGTAGATGACAGTCACATAGTGTGTGTGGTTCCATACACAAGTACATGACAGCCACAGAGCACATGTGTTTCCAGACACATATAGATGAGAGCTACAGAACACGTGTGCTTCCATATAAATATAGATGGCTGCCACAGAGAATGTGTGCTTCCATGCACTTGTAGGTGATAGCTACAGAGCACATGTGCTTTTATACACATGTAGATTACAGCTACAGAGCACATGTTCTTCTGTATACATGTAGATGAGAGCTGGAGTGCAGTTGTGCTTCTATACACATGTATTTGACAACCACAGAGCATATGTGCTTCCATTCACAAGTATATAACAGCTACAGAGGATACATTCTTCCATACACATGCAGATGACAGCTACAGAGCATGTGTGCTTCCATACACATGTAGCTGACAGCTACAGACCACATGTGCTTAGATACATGTAGATGACAGCTACAGAGAACATGTGCTCCCATATACATGTAGATGACAGCTACAGTGCACATATGCTTTTGTAGACATGTAGATGACTGCTACAGAGTATGTGTGCTTCCATACACATGTAAATTACAGATGCAGAGCATGTGTGCTTCCATACACATGTAGATGACAGCCACAGAGCATGTGTGCTTCCATACACATGTAGATTACAGCTACAGAGCACATGCACTTCCATACACATGTATGACAGCTACTGAGTACACATGCTTCCATCCACATGTAGGTAATAGCTACAAAGCCTGTGTGCTTCCATACACATGTAAATGACAGCTACAGAGCATGTGTGCTTCCATACACATGCAGATGATAGCTACAAAGCACTTGTTTTCAAACACATGTAGATGATAGCTACAGAGGATGTGTGCTACCACACACATATAGATGAAAGCTACAGAGCATGTGTTCTTCCATACACATGTAGATGACAGCCACAGAGCATGTGTGCTTCCATACACATGTAGATGATAGCTACAGAGCATGTGTGCTTCCATACACATGTAGATGACAGCTACATAGCATGTCTGCTTCCATACACATGTAGATGATAGCTACAGAGCACATGTTTCCATACACATGTAGATGAGAGCTACAGACCACATGTACTTCCATACACATGTAGATGACAGCCACAAAGCATGTGTGATTCTATATGCATGTAGATGACAGCTACACAGCATGTGTGCTTCCATGCACATGTAGATGATAGCTACAGAGCATGTGTGCTTCCATACACATGTAGATGACAGCTACATAGCATGTCTGCTTTTTTACACATGTAGATAATAGCTACAGAGCACGTGCTTCCATACACATGTAGATAACAGCCACAGAGCAAGTGTGCTTCCATACACATGTAGATGACAGTCACAGAGCATGTGTGCTTCTATATACATGTAGATGACAGCTACAGAGTATGTGTACTTCCATACACATGTAGATGACAGCTACAGAGCACGTATCCTGCCATACACATGTAGATGGCAGCTACAGAGTGTATGTGCTTCCATACATATGTAGATGACAGCCACACAGCATGTGTGCTTCCATACACATATAGATGACAGCTACAGAGCACGTGCTTCCATACACATGTAGATGACTGCTCCAGAGCATGTGTGCTTCCATACACATGTAAATGACTGTTACAAAGCCAGTGTGCTTCCATGCACATGTATGTGACAGCTACAGAGCATGTGTGCTTCCATACATGTGTAGATGACAGGTACAGAGCATGTCTGCTTCCATACACATGTAGATAACCACAGAGCACATGTGCTTATATACACATGTAGATGACAGATGCAGAGCACATATGTGTATGCACATGTAGATGACAGCTACAGAGCATGTATACTTCGATACACATGTAGATGACAGCTATAGAGCATTTGTGCTTCCATACACATGTAGGTGACAGCTACAGAGCACATGTGCTTCCATACACATGTAGATGACAGCAACAGAGCATATGTGCTTCTATACACATGTAGATGATAGCCACATAGTGTGTGTGGTTCCATACACAAGTATATGACTGCTACAGAGCACATGTGTCTCCAGACACATATAGATGAGAGCTACAGAACACAAATGCTTCCATATAAATATAGATGCCTGCACAGAGAACGTATGCTTCCATAAACATATATATGACAACCACAGAGCACTTGTGCTTCCATACACATGTAGATGACAGCTACAGAGCACATGTGCTTTCATACACATATAAATGACAGCTACAGAGCACATGTACTCCCATACACATGTAGATGACAGCTTCAGAGCATGTGTGCTTCCATACACATGTAGGTGACAGCTACAGAGCACATGTGCTTCCATACACATGTAGATGACAGCAACAGAGCATGTATTCTTCTATACACATGTAGATGACAGTCACATAGTGTGTGTGGTTCCATACACAAGTACATGACAGCCACAGAGCACATGTGTTTCCAGACACATATAGATGAGAGCTACAGAACACGTGTGCTTCCATATAAATATAGATGGCAGCCACAGAGAATGTGTGCTTCCATGCACTTGTAGGTGATAGCTACAGAGCACATGTGCTTCTATACACATGTAGATTACAGCTACAGAGCACATGCTCTTCTGTATTCATGTAGATGAGAGCTGGAGTGCAGTTGTGCTTCTATACACATGTATTTGACAACCACAGAGCATATGTGCTTCCATTCACAAGTATATAACAGCTACAGAGGATACGTTCTTCCATACACATGCAGATGACAGCTACAGAGCATGTGTGCTTCCATACACATGTAGCTGACAGCTACAGACCACATGTGCTTACAGATACATGTAGATGACAGCTACAGAGAACATGTGCTCCCATATACATGTAGATGACAGCTACAGTGCACATATGCTTTTGTAGACATGTAGATGACTGCTACAGAGTATGTGTGCTTCCATACACATGTAAATTACAGATGCAGAGCATGTGTGCTTCCATACACATGTAGATGACAGCCACAGAGCATGTGTGCTTCCATACACATGTAGATTACAGCTACAGAGCACATGCACTTCCATACACATGTATGACAGCTACTGAGTACACATGCTTCCATACACATGTAGGTGATAGCTACAGAACATGTGTCCTGCCATACACATGTACATAACAGAAATAGAGCACACATGCTTCCATCCACATGTAGATAACAGCCAACGAGCATGTGTGCTTCTATACACATGTAAATGACAGTGACACAGTCCGTGTGCTTTCATGCTCATGTAGATGACAGCTACAGAGCATGTGTACTTCCATAAACATGTAGATGACAGCTGCAGAGCTCATGTGTTGCCATACACATGTAGATGACAGCTACAGAGCGCACGTGCTTCCATACACATGGAGATGACAGCCACACAGCATGTGTGCTTCCATACACATGTAGATGAAAGCCACAGAGCAGTTGTGCTTCTATACACATGTAGATGACAGCTACAGAGCACATGTGCTTTCATACACATGTAGATGACAGCCACAGAGCATGTGTGCTTCCATACATATGTAGATGACAGCTACAGAACACATGTGCTCCCACCACACACATGTAGATGACAGCTACAGTGCACATGTGCTTCCATACATATGTAGATGACATCTACAAAGCACATGTGCTTCCATCCACATGTAGGTAATAGCTACAAAGCCTGTGTGCTTCCATACACATGTAAATGACAGCTACAGAGCATGTGTGCTTCCATACACATGCAGATGATAGCTACAAAGCACTTGTTTTCAAACACATGTAGATGATAGCTACAGAGGATGTGTGCTACCACACACATATAGATGAAAGCTACAGAGCATGTGTTCTTCCATACACATGTAGATGACAGCCACAGAGCATGTGTGCTTCCATACACATGTAGATGGTAGCTACAGAGCATGTGTGCTTCCATACACATGTAGATGACAGCTACATAGCATGTCTGCTTCCATACACATGTAGATGATAGCTACAGAGCACATGTTTCCATACACATGTAGATGAGAGCTACAGACCACATGTACTTCCATACACATGTAGATGACAGCCACAAAGCATGTGTGATTCTATATGCATGTAGATGACAGCTACACAGCATGTGTGCTTCCATGCACATGTAGATGATAGCTACAGAGCATGTGTGCTTCCATACACATGTAGATGACAGCTACATAGCATGTCTGCTTTTTTACACATGTAGATAATAGCTACAGAGCACGCGTGCTTCCATACACATGTAGATAACAGCCACAGAGCAAGTGTGCTTCCATACACATGTAGATGACAGTCACAGAGGATGTGTGCTTCTATATACATGTAGATGACAGCTACAGAGTATGTGTACTTCCATACTCATGTAGATGACAGCTACAGAGTACGTGTCCTGCCATACACATGTAGATGACAGCTACAGAGTGTATGTGCTTCCATACATATGTAGATGGCAGCCACACAGCATGTGTGCTTCCATACACATATAGATGACAGCTACAGAGCACGTGTGCTTCCATACACATGTAGATGACTGCTCCAGAGCATGTGTGCTTCCATACACATGTAAATGACTGTTACAAAGCCAGTGTGCTTCCATGCACATGCATGTGACAGCTACAGAGCATGTGTGCTTCCATACATGTGTAGATGACAGGTACAGAGCATGTCTGCTTCCATACACATGTAGATAACCACAGAGCACATGTGCTTATATACACATGTAGATGACAGATGCAGAGCACATATGTGTATGCACATGTAGATGACAGCTACAGAGCATGTATACTTCGATACACATGTAGATGACAGCTATAGAGCATTTGTGCTTCCATACACATGTAGGTGACAGCTACAGAGCACATGTGCTTCCATACACATGTAGATGACAGCAACAGAGCATATGTGCTTCTATACACATGTAGATGATAGTCACATAGTGTGTGTGGTTCCATACACAAGTATATGACTGCTACAGAGCACATGTGTCTCCAGACACATATAGATGAGAGCTACAGAACACAAATGCTTCCATATAAATATAGATGCCTGCACAGAGAAAGTATGCTTCCATAAACATATATATGACAACCACAGAGCACTTGTGCTTCCATACACATGTAGATGACAGCTACAGAGCACATGTGCTTTCATACACATGTAAATGACAGCTACAGAGCACATGTACTCCCATACACATGTAGATGACAGCTTCAGAGCATGTGTGCTTCCATACACATGTAGGTGACAGCTACAGAGCACATGTGCTTCCATACACATGTAGATGACAGCAACAGAGCATGTATTCTTCTATACACATGTAGATGGCAGTCACATAGTGTGTGTGGTTCCATACACAAGTACATGACAGCCACAGAGCACATGTGTTTCCAGACACATATAGATGAGAGCTACAGAACACGTGTGCTTCCATATAAATATAGATGGCAGCCACAGAGAATGTGTGCTTCCATGCACTTGTAGGTGATAGCTACAGAGCACATGTGCTTCTATACACATGTAGATTACAGCTACAGAGCACATGCTCTTCTGTATTCATGTAGATGAGAGCTGGAGTGCAGTTGTGCTTCTATACACATGTATTTGACAACCACAGAGCATATGTGCTTCCATTCACAAGTATATAACAGCTACAGAGGATACGTTCTTCCATACACATGCAGATGACAGCTACAGAGCATGTGTGCTTCCATACACATGTAGATGACAGCTACAGAGCATGTGTGGTTACATAGACATGTAGATAATAGCTATAGAGCACGTGTTTCCACACACATGTAGATGTCAGCTACAGAGCACACGTGCTTCAGTACACATGGGGATGACAGCTGGTGCAGAGCATGTGTGCTTCCATTCAAATGTAGATGACAGCCACAGAACATGTGTGCTTCCGTATACATAGAGATGGCAGCCATATGGCATTTGCCCACCATATACACAATGATGACAGCTATAGAGCATTTTGTGTTCCCTTCTTGGTTTCATACATATGTAGATGACAGCCACAGAACATGTGTGCTTCCATATACTTGTAGATGACAGTTATACAGCGTGTGTTCATCCATACATATGTAAATGACATCCACAGTACTTGTGTTTCCATACACAAGTAGATGGCATCCACAGAACATGTGTACTCCAATACACATTTAGATGACAGCTACAGAGCATGTGTGCTTCCATACACATGTAGATGACAGCTATAGAGCACATGTGCTTTCATACGCATGTAGATGACAGCTATAGAACACATGTGCTTCCATACACATGTAGATGACAGCCACAGATCATGTGTACTTCCATACACATGTAGATGACAGCCACAAAGCATGTGCGCTTCTATATGCATGTAGATGACAGCTACACAACACATGTGCTTCCATACACAAGTAATTTATAGCTACAGAGCACGTGTCCTTCCATACACATGTAGATGACAGCCAAATAGTATGTGTGTTTCCATACACATGTAGATTGCAGCTACAAAACACATGTGCTTCCATAGACAAGTAGCTGTTAGCTACAGAGTGCACATGCTTCCATACACGTCGATGACAGCCACAGAGCATATGTGCAACCATACCCATGTAGATGACAACTACAGAGCATATGTGCTTCCATTCGCAAGTATATAACAGCTACAGAGGATACGTTCTTCCATACACATGCAGATGACAGCTACAGAGCACGTGTGCTTCCATACACATGTAGATGACAGCTACAGACCACATGTGCTTACAGATACATGTAGATGACAGCTACAGAGAACATGTGCTCCCATATACATGTAGATGACAGCTACAGTGCACATATGCTTTTGTAGACATGTAGATGACTGCTACAGAGTATGTGTGCTTCCATACACATGTAAGTTACAGATGCAGAGCATGTGTGCTTCCATACACATGTAGATGACAGCCACAGAGCATGTGTGCTTCCATACACATGTAGATTACAGCTACAGAGCACGTGCACTTCCATACACATGTATGACAGCTACTGAGTACACATGCTTCCATACACATGTAGGTGATAGCTACAGAACATGTGTCCTGCCATACAAATGTAGATGACAGAAATAGAGCACACATGCTTCCATCCACATGTAGATAACAGCCACAGAGCATGTGCGCTTCTATACACATGTAAATGACAGTGACACAGTCTGTGTGCTTTCATGCACATGTAGATGACAGCTACAGAGCATGTGTACTTCCATACACATGTAGATGACAGCTGCAGAGCTCATGTGTTGCCATACACATGTAGATGACAGCTACAGAGCGCATGTGCTTCCATACACATGGAGATGACAGCCACACAGCATGTGTGCTTCCATACACATGTAGATGAAAGCCACAGAGCAGTTGTGCTTCTATACACATGTAGATGACAGCTACAGAGCACATGTGCTTTCATACACATGTAGATGACAGCCACAGAGCATGTGTGCTTCCATACATATGTAGATGACAGCTAGAGAACACATGTGCTCCTCCCACACACATGTAGATGACAGCTACAGTGCACATGTGCTTCCATACACATGTAGATGACATCTACAAAGCACATGTGCTTCCATCCACATGTAAGTAATAGCTACAAAGCCTGTGTGCTTCCATACACATGTAAATGACAGCTGCAGAGCATGTGTGCTTCCATACACATGCAGATGATAGCTACAAAGCACTTGTTTTCATACACATGTAGATGATAGCTACAGAGGATGTGTGCTACCACACACATATAGATGAAAGCTACAGAACATGTGTGCTTCCATACACATGTAGAAGACAGCTACAGAGCACGTGTGCTTCCATTCACATATAGATGGCAGCCATATAGCATGTGGGCTTCCATACACATGTAGATGACAGCCACAAAGCATGTGCACTTCTATATGCATGTAGATGACAGCTACACAGCACGTGTGCTTCTATGCACATGTAGTTGATAGCTACAGAGCATGTGTTCTTCAGTACACATGTAGATGACAGCCACAGAGATGTGTGCTTCCATACACATGTAGATGGTAGCTACAGAGCATGTGTGCTTCCATACACATGTAGATGACAGCTACATAGCATGTCTGCTTCCATACACATGTAGATGATAGCTACAGAGTGCATGTTTCCATACACATGTAGATGAGAGCTACAGACCACATGTACTTCCATACACATGTAGATGACAGTCACAAACCATGTGTGATTCTATATGCATGTAGATGACAGCCACACAGCATGTGTGCTTCCATGCACATGTAGATGATAGCTACAGAGCATGTGTGCTTCTGTACACATGTAGATGACAGCCACAGAGCATGCGTGCTTCCATACACATGTAGATGACAGCTACAGAGCATTTGTGCTTCCATACACATGTAGATGACAGCTACATAGCATGTCTGCTTTCTTACACATGTAGATAATAGCTACAGAGCATGTGTGCTTCCATACACATGTAGATAACAGCCACAGAGCAAGTGTGCTTCCATACACATGTAGATGACAGTCACAGAGCATGTGTGCTTCTATATACATGTAGATGACAGCTACAGAGTATGTGTACTTCCATACACATGTAGATGACAGCTACAGAGCACGTGTCCTGCCATACACATGTAGATGACAGCTACAGAGTGTATGTGCTTACATACACATGTAGATGACAGCCACACAGCATGTGTGCTTCCATACACATATAGATGACAGCTACAGAACATGTGTGCTTCCATACACATGTAGATGACTGCTCCAGAGCATGTGTGCTTCCATACACATGTAAATGACTGTTATAGAGCAAGTGTGCTTCCATGCACATGTATGTGACAGCTACAGAGCATGTGTGCTTCCATACATGTGTAGATGACAGGTACAGAGCATGTCTGCTTCCATACACATGTAGATGATTGCTACAGAGCACGTGTGCTTATATACACATGTAGATGACAGCTGCAGAGCACATATGTCTATGCACATGTAGATGACAGCTACAGAGCATGTGTACTTCCATACACATGTAGATGACAGCTAGAGTGCATGTGTGCTTCCATACATATATATTTGACAACCATGGAGCATGTGTGATTCCATTCACATGTAGATGACAGCTACAGAGGACCCATTCTTCCTTACACATGTAGATGACAGCTACAGAGCATGTGTTTCCATGCGCATGTTGATGACAGCAACAGAGCACATGTGCTTCCATACACATGTCGATGACAACTACAGGGCATGTGTGCTTCCATAGACATGTAGATGACAGCTACAGAGCATGTATGCTTCTGTACACTTGTGGATGACAGGTACAGAGCATGTGTACTTCCATACACATGTAGATGACTACTACAGAGTATGTGTGCTTCCATACACATGTAGATGACAGCTACAGAGCACATGTTCTTTCATATACATGTAGATGACAGCCCCAGTGCAAGTGTGCTTCCATGCACATGTATTTGACAACCACAGAGCATGTGTGCTTCCATTCACATGTAGATGACATCTACAGAGGACACGTACTTCCATACACATGTAGATGAGCACTACAGAGCATGTGTGCTTCCATACACATGTAGCTGACTGATACATAGGATGTGTGCTTCCAGACACATGTAGATGATAGCTACAGAGCACACATGCTTCCATGCACAGAGCATGTGTGCTTACATCGACATGTAGAAAATAGCTACAGAGCACGTGTTTCCATACACATGTAGATGACAGCTACAGAGCATGTGTGCTTCCATACACATGTAGATTACAGCTACAGAGCACATGCACTTCCATACACATGTATGACAGCTACTGAGTACACATGCTTCCATACACATGTAGGTGATAGCTACAGAACATGTGCCCTGCCATACACATGTAGATGACAGAAATAGAGCACACATGCTTCCATCCACATGTAGATAACAGCCACAGAGCATGTGTGCTTCTATACACATACAAATGACAGTGACACAGTCTGTGTGCTTTCATGCACATGTATATGACAGCTACAGAGCACGTGTACTTCCATACACATGTAGATGACAGCTGCAGAGCTCATGTGTTGCCATACACATGTAGATGACAGCTACAGAGCGCACGTGCTTCCATACACATGTAGATGACAGCCACACAGGATGTGTGCTTCCATACACATGTAGATGAAAGCCACAGAGCAGTTGTGCTTCTATACACATGTAGATGACAGCTACAGAGCACATGTGCTTTCATACACATGTAGATGACAGCCACAGAGCATGTGTTCTTCCATACATATGTAGATGACAGCTACAGAACACATGTGCTCCTCCCACATACATGTAGATGACAGCTAAAGTGCACATGTGCTTCCATACACATGTAGATGACATCTACAAAGCACATGTGCTTCCATCCACATGTAGGTGATAGCTACAAAGCCTGTGTGCTTCAATACACATGTAAATGACAGCTACAGAGCATGTGTGCTTCCATACATATGCAGATGATATTTACAAAGCACTTGTTTTCATACACATGTAGATGATAGCTACAGAGGATGTGTGCTACCACACACATATAGATGAAAGCTACAGAACATGTGTGCGTCCATACACATGTAGATGACAGCTACAGAGCACATGTGCTTCCATTCACATGTAGATGGCAGCCATAAAGCATGTGTGCTTCCATACACATGTAGATGACAACCACAAAGCATGTGTGCTTTTATATGCATGTAGATGACAGCTACACAGCACGTGTGCTTCTATGCACATGTAGATGGTAGCTACAGAGCATGTGTGCTTCCATACACATGTAGATGACAGCTACATAGCATGTCTTCTTCCATGCACATGTAGATGATAGCTACAGAGCACATGTTTCCATACACATGTAGATGAGAGCTACAGACCACATGTACTTTCATACACATGTAGATGACAGCTAAACAGCACGAGTGCTTCCATGCACATGTAGATAATAGCTACAGAGCATGTGTGCTTCCATACACATGTAGATAACAGCCACAGAGCAAGTGTGCTTCCATACACATGTAGATGACAGTCACAGAGCATGTGTGCTTCTATATACATGTAGATATCAGCTACAGAGTATGTGTACTTCCATACACATGTAGATGACAGCTACAGAGTGTATGTGCTTCCATACACATGTAGATGATTGCTCCAGAGCATGTGTGCTTCCATACACATGTAAATGACTGTTACAGAGCAAGTGTTCTCACATGCACATGTATGTGACAACTTCAGAGCATGTGTGCTACCATGCATGTGTAGATGACAGGTACAGAGCATGTCTGCTTCCATACACATGTAGATGATAGCTACAGAGCACATGTGCTTCCATACACATGTAGATGACAGCTACAGTACATGTGTGCTTATATACACATGTAGGTGACAGCTGCAGAGCACATATGTCTATGCACATGTAGATGACAGCTACAGAGCATGTGTACTTCCATACACATGTAGATGACAGCTAGAGTGCATGTGTGCTTCCATACATATATATTTGACAACCATGGAGCATGTGTGATTCCATACACATGTAGATGACAGCTACAGAGGACATGTGCTTCTTTACACATGTAGATTACAGCTACAGAGCATGTGTTTCCATGCACATGTAGATGACAGCTACAGAGCACATGCTTCCATACATGTCAATGACAACTACAGGGCATGTGTGCTTCCATAGACATGTAGATGACAGCTACAGAGCATGTATGCTTCTGTACACATGTGGATGACAGCTACAGAGCATGTGTACTTCCATACACATGTAGATGACTACTACAGAGTATGTGTGCTTCCATACACATGTAGATGACAGCTACAGAGCACATGTTCTTTCATATACATGTAGATGACAGCCACAGTGCAAGTGTGCTTCCATGCACATGTATTTGACAACCACAGAGCATGTGTGCTTCCATTCACATGTAGATGACATCTACAGAGGACACGTACTTCCATACACATGTAGATGAGCGCTACAGAGCATGTGTGCTTCCATACACATGTAGCTGACTGATACATAGGATGTGTGCTTCCAGACACATGTAGATGATAGCTACAGAGCACACATGCTTCCATGCACAGAGCAAGTGTGCTTACATCGACATGTAGATAATAGCTACAGAGCACGTGTTTCCATACACATGTAGATGACAGCTACAGAGCACACGTGCTTCCATACACATGTAGATGACAGCTACAGAGCACACGTGCTTCCATGCACATGTAGATGACAGCTACAGAGGACACATGCTTCCATACAGATGTAGATGATAGCTACAGAGCATGTGTGCTTCCATACACATGTAAATGACAGCTACACAGCACGTGTTTCCATACACATGTAGATAGCAGCTACAAAGCATGTATACTTCCATAAAAATGTAGATGACAGCTACAGAGCATGCACACTGCTTAGCAAATCCAAGCACGTAGTCTGGCTCTTGCACTGCATGCTTCTACTATTGGCATCCACTATTTTTGAGTATAACAGGGGACTGAACACTTCCCTTTCTCTCGAGATGGGCAAGCCTCTACCAGCTTCTCACCCATCTGTTTCATGGGTATCTCTGTGGTGCCAGGTTTCTGGTTCTAGGTCATCTGAGTCACAGTCATGGCTTTAGCTGTCTGTGTCACTGATGAAAAACTCTTCTCAGTCCACATATCTATCAAATCTGGTGGGTATTGTTTGTACTCGTACTATGTTGCTAACATGTGGAAATCCTTGTATCTATCCGTCAGGTCAATACTCATCCTCCCTTCCTTCAAAACCACTCTGAAAGACTTCCTAGCCAAAGGCTGTCTCTGTTCTTGCTCAGTAAACACAAAAAACGCCAAGGAAACAGTCTGCCAAAGTAAGCTGTTGCACAATTTAAACACTCTGCCACAAGTAGCTATTGCTCCAATGTAAACCAAAGCAGTAATCCAGATATAAAACGGAGTGAAAGACAAGCCACCGGACTTAAAAAGTAACGTAAGAACTTTTATTATACCACAAGCACTTTCGGAAGGCTTCGTATCCTTCCTTCCTCAGACAAAGTCTAAACACTAATAACATTCCCTATCTGCTTTAAATAGAAGCGTAATTACATGATTATTCAATTAACCACCATGATCTACTGTTTAAACTAAATCTCATACGCCTTTCCTAAGTATGCAAAGGTTCCTATACAATACTAAACATAACTTGCTTCATATCTTAGTAATAGTTGTCCCTACCGAAAAATTCGGAACATATAAAAGCATCGATAAACTTAAATATCACCTAAATATAATATAATATAATATATTATACCTTACTTTACAATATTACACAAAATCCTCCCTTTGTTCCCCCACCAGCAAGCAATAAAACAATAAATCAAGAAATGTCACATAGGAAACTGTTACATTACCTAGTTATTTAAACAGTTGTTTAAACTTATGCTAATTATATTATACTAAAATCCAATGAGATACTACATTTGTACCTATTTAACTAATATTATAATAAAATTAGTAAAATGCTTTTCAAAACTTACAAATGAATTACAGTGCAAAATATGTGTCTTAAAAACCTCAAAGAAACATGTAATATAAAATAAAACCAAACGCAAGGATCTCTTATGTATTACAAATATTCTGCCCCTCAAAAACATTAATATGAGAGCCACCTAAAAAAGATCCTTTTCATTATGTTTTAAACTAAATAATTATCTCCTTAGAGCTAAGAGTTTTAAAATACAGGTCAACGAAATAGTTTCGTTTAACCCTGGAAACATGTGTGCGGCCGTCCTCAATTGCCATAAAAGTTCCTCTTTTTCTAACAAAGTCTGCCATGGACCTAAATGGGGGTCAGCCTTAATTTGTTTTAAGACAGTAAAGCCAAAACAGTGGTCCTCGTGTTCAATAATATGGCAAGCTAGTGCATTATTACAATCTTTTCTGGATACTGCATACAAGTGCTCATAAATTCGCTTGTGCAGTGCCCGCTCAGTCTTTCCAATATAGAAAGCTGGGCATTTCTTACAGGCCGCCAAATAGACCACTGATTTAGATGTACAATTAAAACTCCCCATCAGTTTATATTTCACCCCGTTTATTAGTACCGAACTCCCTTCGTGTACAAACTTACAATACCTGCAAAACCCACATATGGTCATACCCTTTTGCCTTTGGAAATCCATGTTGTTGTTCTTTTCTAAAAGGGCTTTTAAATTAAATCCTTTTCTAAAGGTAATGTTCGGTGAGTTACCCAATAATTGTTTTAAATGTCTATCCTCCACTATGTTTGCCCAATTCTTCTGTAAAATGCTCCTAATGAAGTAATGGTCTATTGAAAATGTACATAAAAATCTTACCCCAATATCCGGCTTTTTAGGGTCCTGCCTATCTTGTTGTACTATCTGTTGATTTACACCTGCCAGACTTTCCTGCCTCGATGAAATGGGTTTAAAGTGTCCAGATTCCCGTTTAAGACCCACTTCAGCTTTCACCTCTAATATCAATGAGTGTGGATACCCTCTGTTTACAAACATAGTAGTCAAGTTACTACACTCGTCCTGAAAGTCCACATCCCTGGTGGTCATACGTGCTGCCCTTACCATCTGCCCCTTAACCACTGCTCTTTTTTGATGGCAAGGGTGGCAACTACTAAAATGGAGAAAACTGTTTGAATAGGTGGGTTTTCGATGGATTTTGCTGATGAATCTGGACCGCTCCATGTCCTTACTTAATTTAATGTCCAAAAAACTAATTTCCTTCTCATTGACTTCAAATGTGAAGTCTAAGAAGTCAGTCAGTGTCTTGATGTCGTTTATAAATGTTGTTACTGTTCGCCCTGACCCCTTCCATAAAAAGAACATGTCGTCCTGGTACCTAGTATACCAGGCGACATGTTCCTTAAACAGGCTGTTATTGAATAACAACTTATTTTCCCATTGTGCCATTACACAATTAGCAAATGCCCCCCCGCACGGTGACCCCATAGCCACCCCAGAGGATTGCCTGTAAATGCAATTGTTAAAAGAAAAGAAGTTGTATTTTAACACTAACTCTAGTAAGGTCTCGATGGTGTATATCACATTCTGTTCCACCCTCCTTTCTTCTAGGAACTCCCTGATCCAATGCAACCCTAGTTGTTGTGGAATGACTGTATATAAGTCTTTAACATCCACAGTCATGAATGTTATGTTAGGGTCAAAGGGTATCTTGTTAATGTCGTCCAGGAAGCCCCATGAGTCCTTACATATCTGGGTTTCCTTTTCAATGTATGGTTTCAAAAGGCTGTCCACATACTTGGCACAAGCTGTAAGTATGGACCCTCTACCGTCCACTATGGGTCTAAAAGGGGGGTCATTTACTGATTTGTGAATTTTGGGGGCACCAAAGAAAGATGACATTCTAGGTGATGTCATGTTAAGGTAGGTGTGTGTATCAATGTCAATAATGTCCTCTAGAAAAAGATCTTCAATTGTCGCCCTAATCCTGCTGTGTGCCATATTCACTTCATTGATACTAATGTCATCGTATGGGCCCTCATCTAAGTGAGTAGATAATTTATTAATGTAATCCACCTGATTCATAAACACAAGCCCTCCCCCTTTGTCGGGTTTCATTACTCGAATATTACAATCCTGTAATAGCTTAATGAAATCCCGTTGTTCAGTTGTTATATTGAGGGTGTGTTTAATTTTGTTGGTTTTACTAGCAGACAAGAACCTTAAATCTAATTCACATGATTTCTCAAATGTTTTAAGGTTACTGACCAAAGGTGGGTTAAACAGACTAGATATTCTAAATGGTTTAACAAGTGAAGAGTTTTTACCCAAAACTGCCAAAAGGTTAAGTTTACGGACAAACAGTTTCAAATCAACAATAGTCTTTACTAAGTCCATATGTGTGTCAGGGACAAAAGACAGTCCTTTAGAGAAAAAGTCAGCACTAGGATAAATTATGTCCCTAAATGTGAACAAATACCTATTCATACCTTACATTCCTTACTCTCCATTCTTCACTTGCTTCCTTACCTCTATCAATTTCTCTCCCTTGGCTTTCGCTAAAGATCTTGTCTTCACTTATCATGTCTGGTCCACAATAAATGAAACAAACTAATAGTTTATACAGAATAAAAATCATACCTAATGACAGACTCTAGAGTCATGCTTTTCACCGAACTTGAACTTGTACTTTCAAACTTGCTCTGTTGTGTAGTTGTTGTAGGTAGTCTAAGATAGCAGGTTGCTGACAAGCTAATTAGTATGCACAACAAAGTGGCCAAATTTTTTGCCACTCTGTTCATCATGCCATCACCAACGAGGTACTTATAATGCTGAAAAGAAAGTCTGATAACTACTATATATAGTGCTTTATTATCAGTGCATGTTTTCATTCGGGTATCTGTGAAACAAACATGCAGTACTTAATCTCTCTGCTAAAATTGTATGTCATTTGTAGAGTTCTCAAACCATTATATCAAATTCTTCCTGATATCCCTCAGATGAAAGGCAGGATGAGAGACACGGACAGCTCCAAGTATTATCCGTACTGCATCCTTATGCAATGTCCCAACGTCCATCAGAGCTGTGGAAACTGTAACAGAATTCAAAAGCAGACTAAGGAATCTCTTCAGTTAATACACAGACTGGGTATTCTGTGACAATCCACGAGCATTGTACTAAACACTGAATTATTTGTCTATAATCTTCTTTGTGCTTAGCTGATTTGTACATATGTGTATAGTAATGTGTTATTTTTATCTTATTTGTGTTGTAAGTTGTTATTGTCATGGAGATTTTGTCTCTGAATCCCCTCTGTAAATTGTCTCTGACCATTAGGGCCAATTATTTATTTATGTATCCATCTATCTATCTCTTTGATAAATGCATGTTTCAGTCTATCTGTTGAGGATTGGGAGAGGTAAATAGAACCCATATAAATCCTACCCTGAAGTTTTAATTAACCAACTTCAAGTTCATTTTACTGTACTGATGAGTATATTTTACATCAGTTCTTTCAGTAAGTGATGTGAAATTTTAACCCTTTTTTTTGCTTCTGCCTGGACTCTGTACAGTGGTGTCCTACAGCCAGATGGCCCATTTATTCTGGTAGATCATGAGCCCTACAGTGAGAGTCAGATGGTAGGGACATGGACAGCTTGCTGGTCCTGGTGTGATGGCCTACCATCTTCACTTGGGCGCACCCCCACCCCCAGCATCTCTTCCAAGCCATAGTCACTTTTTTCTGAGAGGAAGTGTGACTCAACGAATGCATTATAGCAGCAAGGGCTCGGCAACATGAAACTCCATTAGGTTAACACTTAGAGCTCCTGTTAGGTGTTACCCATGTTGTGAGCCAGAGGCATCTCTCTCTCTCTCTCTCTCTATCCCCACAGGATGAATGAACTGGCAATGGCCACTTACCTCAATCCTCCATACCTAACTCCTAAAGCCAGCAGAAACTCTAATCAAACTCAGATTGCTTGAAGCATTGTCAGGTATTGTTCCATCTGTACCACAGACTGGTGCAAATAATGCATAAAATGCATTGTGGTTATTACCTTAGTTTATTTTATTTCCATTAGCACGTCTTGGTAAAACCCCTTTTCGCATTGAACTGGGGAGGAGTTCCACATTTACATATTAAAAGATAAAACGTTAGAAACATAGCATGTGATTATAATGTAATTATAATTTTTAAACTACCCAAAGTGAATTTGAGAAACACAAAAACATACATAGGTGTGAACCAAAGGAAATAATTAAATGGTTTATTATTTATTTATTTGCATTTGTTTTCCGGGATAGTCCACTGGGCCTAGGAGTGCCCATTTTCAGTGGAGGCCCGGGGAGAAAAGCTCTACATATTACATATATATATTGATGAGATAAAGTTACATAATGACTGTTAACAGATTCAAGTTACTAGAAAACAACATTATACAAAATACAAAATTAACAATGATTTACATCCAGGTACAGTATATACATGTTGAAATACAATTAGAGTTAGGCTTTCTTTTCTTTAAATTTCATCTTGTAGCTGAGGATGCATAAAACGGAGAGGGAGAAGAGTTAAATTAAGTGACGATAGATATTTCAAAGTGTTAAAGTGGTTAGAAGAGATTTCTAGTTTCATGTAATGCTGGAAGAATTGTTTGAGCATGTACAGAGCCATAGTTTGGAGAGGTATTCTTGCAGAGATTTCTTGAAAAAGGTGTAGTTAGAAATGGTTCTGATTGTGGTGGGTAAGAAAGTCCACATCTTGGCTATAGCAACTGAGTAAAGAGCTTGGTCAGCTGTAAGGTTGGGTAATTCTACCTTTATAAGACATTTATTTTCTGATCTGAGGTATCTAGCGAGGTTGCAGGGGGACATTAGTGAGGCTAGGGATGGGCAATCTTCTGGTTTAGTTATGATTTTATGTGCAGTGGTGATTTGTAGGTAAATTAGGAAGTGAGGTAGTTTGAGCCAATTGAGTTTTTGAAGGGATATACAGTGATGGAAGGTATGTGAAGCATTGTTGGCAAACTTTGCTACTTTATTGTAACAAGATTTGAGTTTGTTTTTAGAGAGAGTTGAATGATTTGAACAGGGGAGCACCATACAGTAGAGATAGTAAAAGAAAGGAGGATGCTAGGATTTTTTTGGCTGAGTGGTTGAGGTAAGTTATGTGTCTGTAAAGCAGACCTAACTTTTGGTGGGTCTTTCTGATGTTGTTTAGGATATAAAGGTCAAAGGAGAGATTTTCATTGATAGTAACTGCAACTGTAACTTTAGTGTGGTGCACTACTTTGATGACAGTGCTGTTCTGAGATTGAATAGTAAATTCTGACCTGTTTATGAGGATGGAACTTTTAGGGGTGAATAGAAGGAGTTTGGATTTGTTAGCATTTAGGGCTAGGTGATTGTTCTTACATGTTTCTGTGGATGAGAAGGCAGTTTGAGTTAGCTTTTGGGGTTTACTGGTGGAGTAGGCAGAGCAGATGATGGCAGAATCATCCGTGTATTGAATAAGTGAGGCTTGGGACAGGGAAGAGTGGAAGTCATTAACAAATATATTGAAAAGGAGGGGCCCAACTATAGAGCCCTGGGGAACTCCTGTTGATATCGGGAGATAAGGTGAGAAGTACTAGTCCAATTTTGTTGCTTGTTGCCTATTTGTAAGGTAATTAGAGAACCAATCTAAGGTAGGGGGTGATATTCCTAGGTTAGATACTTAGTGAGTAGTAGGGGATGTGAGATGGTATCAAATACCCACAAATAGGTGTGAGACTAGTATCTAGTCTATGATTGAACCACTATTTTTTGTTTTCTTGGGTCTAGTTATTTCATTGATAAACTGGTTATAATTTAATATATTTATATTTACTGGGGACTGATTTTTTTTGTGACTTCTATCCAATCAATGTTGACATCTCCGAGGATAATTGTCTCACTGGTAAAGATTTTTGAAGTCCAGGCAAGGATTTGTTCTAGGATGGGTACATTATTGCCTGGTGGGATATAGATTCCAATGATGCAGAGCTTTTTGCTGGTATTCAGTTGTAGGAAAGCTACAACAATTTCGGCAGATGTGAATTGTGGGGTGGGGTTGGTATATGGTACCAATGTGAAATGACTTGGGTAAATTAATGCAAGACCTCCATCTTTTTATGGGATTTGTTGTATTTAAGTAGGAGTAGTCAGGTGGTAGACATTCTGATTTTTTTATGTATGGTTTAAGCCATATATACATATAGCCATATAGCATATATATGATATATACAAACTTAGGGGGGGCAAAATTCACACTGTGACCATATATATATATATATATATATATATATATATATATATATATATATATATATATATATATATAGAAAAGGGAGAGAATGGATATAAGAATATACAGTTAGGGTGAGGAGGTGGTAGGATCATCCAGTTGCAGAGCAGGCGCATAATAGAGAGTTGGACAGACATTGTCTGAGTCTGCCCAGGAGCATAACCAAGAGCTGGACAGGTATTACCTGAGTCTGCCCAGGAGCATAAAGGAGAGTTGGACAGGTATTGTCTATGTCTGCCCAGGAGCATAGCCAAGAGTTGTACAGGTATTGTCTGAGTCTGCCCAGGAGCATAATGCAGAGTTGGACAGGTATTGTCTGAGTCTGCCCAGGAGCTTAACCAAGAGCTGGACAGGTATTTTCTGAGTCTGCTCAGGAACATAACAGAGAGCTGGACAGGTATTGTCTGAGTCTGCCCAGGAGAATAAACAAGAGTTGGACAGGTATTGTCTGAGTCTGCCTTTATAGGATTTGCATTCTGCTAGTTGTTGTAGTTGAATCAGTATGTTGTTCCACGGTTTAGCAACATACCTTGGTGAGCTATGGTTTTAGAGTTACAACAAATTAACAGACATTTATTTCCTGGGTGCATTTCCCTTGTAGATTTGTTTGTGAATATTTGTTAAAGAAAGACAATTTTCAGATTTATAAGCTAGGTTGCGTGCATTGCGCAGTAATGAGTTGTGGGTAGGAAAGATATTGTCGAAGCTCAAGCCACTGAACTGTTTAATGACAACACAATGATGTGTTCTGGATGGACGGTTAGCTGCGATTTTAGCTATTTTCTAATAGCATGGATCAAGTTTCTTCAATATTTAGAAAGGAGTTTAGTAAGGATGGGGACTGCACAAAGAAGTAATCAGAGAAGGAAGAATGAAACAATAGTTTTCCTAAGAGTTTCTAAAAGATATGGACTAGTTCGAGATAATTGAGATTGTTAAGGGCATAACAGTGGTGTGAGCAATATGGTGAACCTGTGGCAAATTTTGAAATCTTATTATAACAGGACTGACGCTTGTTCTTTAGTGATATGTGTAGGTTGGTAAAAATGAGGCTTATCTATGTGTAAGCTGGGGGTAGCAGGGTTATCATTGAGTAAGCTAGGGTATATATTTATTTACTGACATTTGTTTACCTGGAAAGTCTGACTGGGCAAAAAGCTCATTTTCAGCAGAGGCTCAGGGAGAAAAGCTCCACAAAATCATTTTACAAACTGTATACATTATACAGGTATAAAACAGAAAGAAAACTGAACAAGGAGAAATCTAAGCTATGAAGAAACATACAAGTACATCAGATTACAAACTGTTTAAAAAGAAAAACAAAAAAATCCTGCATGTGAGTTACAATGACTATAATGTATATAACAGGAATTAAAGAAGAGATAGATAGTAGGACAGGTTGGAAATGGGTTTTAGGGAGGTAGTCAGTGTAGTTATAGTTCATAGAGTAAATTAAGAAGCGGAAAGTAGGTTTCAGTAGGTTGGTTGCTGTCTCAGGTAGATGTAGTAGAGTAGAGAGAGGAGAATATAGTTTGAGAAGTTGTCAGCTTCTGGCAGGATAAAACAATAGGGTCAGGTGTTATGAAGAACTAATAGGTAAATAGCAGAACAGAGAAGAAATGTTTGAACTTTTGCTAATAGTAGAGGAGATGAAAGGTGGAAAACATGGTAAGAGAAAAGAAGGAAAAAGAATGGGGGAGGCAGTCAGATAGTAAGAAACTATAAAGGATGAATATAAAGTGAGAGTACTGTGGCTGAGATGGTAGGAGGGAGTACCAAGTCAAGAGGTTAAATTAAGTAACAGTGAGAAATATTAAAAGTAGAAGGAGGGATGTGTATCTATTGGTCAATGAACAGATGCAGATATGAGAGGTAAGAAAGTGTTTTCTAGTGTGGGCTTGAAATTTGTGAAACATTCAATGGTGGTGATATTTGTAGGTAAGGAATTCCATAGTTTAGCAGAAGCATATGAGTAGAGACTATGGCCAGCTCTAGTGTTTGGTCTGTGCACTGTTTTTAGTTCTTTATTTACAGAATGGAGACTTCTAGTAGGGATATGAGGGTGTAGAATAGGTTTTATGGCAGGGCAGCTTTCTGGCTTATATAATATTTTGTGTGCTATAGTCAACTGTAGAAAGTCAAGGTGATGGACGGTGCAGTGGTGCAGCGGTAGCATTGTCACCTCACAGCAAGAGGATTTCAGGTTCAATTCTCAGCCGGGGTGCCTTCTGTGTGGAATCTGCATATCCTCTCTGCATTTGTGTGGGTTTATTCTGGGTGCTCCAGTTTCCTCCCATGTCACAAAGACATGCGTCTGGAGCATTTCTCTCCAGGTCTACACTGAAAATTGGCTTCATTCCAAGTCGGACTTTCCTGGTAAACAAATGATAAATAAAAAATAAATAAATAAATAAATGAGGGAGTTTGAGGCAGTTGAGTTTGTTAAATAAATAAACAAGGGAGTTCAAGGCACTTGAGTTTATTAAGGGCATAACAGTGGTGCGAGCGATATGATGAACCTGTGGCAATTTTGAAATCTTATTATAGCAGGACTGAAGCTTGTTGCTTAGTGATATGTATAGGTTGGTGAAAATGAGGGTTATCTATGAGTATACTGGGAGTAGCTGGGGATAGCAGGGTTATCTTTGAGTAAGTAGGGGGTAGCAGGGTTATCTATGCGTAAGCTGGGGTAGCAGGGTATCTGTGAATAAGCTTGGAGTGGCAGGGTTGTCTTTAAGCTGAGAGTGCAGGGTTATCTATGAGTAAGCTGGGAGGAGCAGGGTTGTCTTTGAGTAAGCTGTGAGTGCAGGATTGTCTTTAAGTAAGCTGGGAGTGCAGAGTTGTCTTCAAGTAAGCTTGGAGTAGCAGGTTATCTATGAGTAAGCTGGAAGTGCAGGGTTGTCTCTGAGTAAGCTGGGAGTAGCAGGGTTGTCTCTGAGTAAGCTGGGAGTAGCAGGGTTATCTTTAATCTGGGAGTGCAGGGTTATTTCTGAGTAAGCTGGGAGTAGCAAGGTTGTCTTCAAGTTAGCTGGGATAGCAGGGTTGTCTCTGAGTAAGCTGGGAGTAGCCGAGTTGTCTCTGAGTAAGTTGGGAGTAGCAGGGTTATCTTTAAGCTGGGAGTGAAGGGTTGTCTCTGAGTAAGCTGGGAGTAGCAGGGTAGTCTTTAAGCTGGGAGTGCAGGGTTGTCTCTGAGTAAGTGGGAGTAGCAAGGTTGTCTTGTAGTAAGCTGGGAGTGCAGGGTTGCCTCTGAGTAAGCTGGGAGTAGCAGGGTTGTCTTTAAGCTGGGAGTGCAGGGTTGTCTCTGAGTAAGCTGGGAGTAGCAGGGTTGTCTTTGAGTTTGCTGGGAGTGCAGGGTTGTCTTTGAGTTAGCTGGGAGTGGAGAGTTTTGTCTGAGTAAGCTGGGAGTAGCAGGGTTGTCTTTAAGCTGGGAGTGCAGGGTTGTCTATGAGTAAGGTGTGAGTGCAGGGTTGTCTTTAAGCTGGGAGTAGCAGGGTTGTCTCTGAGTAAGCTGGGAGTAGCAGGGTTGTCTTTAAGCTGGGAGTGCATGGTTGTCTATGAGTAAGGTGTGAGTGCAGGGTTGTCTTTAAGCTGGGAGTAGCAGGGTTGTCTCTGAGTAAGCTGGGAGTAGCAGGGTTGTCTTTGAATTAGCTATGCACTGTTTTGACAAAGTGGTTATTGAACTGAGTAGCAATAATCAGTAGTGTGTTGGGCAGAGGTGTGGTAGTATGGTCTGGGCGGAGTATATTACTTATTGTGATCCAAAACAGTTTGTGATTGTTTTGATATTTATGCTGGAAATTGGCATAATAGGATTATCTGTTTGATTTAATTTTTTTATTAAATCTAAAAACTGGTTTGAAAATCTTAAAGGTAAACCACTGAAAGTGGTCTTTCGAAAAGGTAGGAACATAAAACAGCTGTTGGAACAGGCAAACCACACTAATGTGTTTTAATTTAGAAAAAAATGGTACTTATAAATGCGGTGCTTGTAACCAATGTTCCTAAATTTTTCAGGGTGAGAATTTATATCTCTCAGCCAGACAAAAATATGTGATAGAGAAGGGTTACTTTAATTGTAATTCTTCTGGATTGGTCTATTTGGTGGTTTGTGGGTCATGTGAGGGATTCTATGTTGGTAAAACTGAAAGACCACTGAAACATAGAATCTATGAGCATACGAATGATGTGAAGTATAAGAATTCCAAAAATTCTATGTTTAGACACACCTTAGAATGCACTGGAGCTAGTTTTAGATTTTTTTGTTATTGACTCAGTACCTAAGGAAGCTAGAGGTGGAGCCTGGGAAACCAAGCTTGAGTACAGAGAGACCTTTTGGCAGGTTACCTTGGAGGCCAATAGGGTCCCAGGTCTGAACGATCATATTTCTCTGGCCCCACTTTTAAAACTGAGGTCTGCTAAACATTAATGATTTTAATTTTTTATATCATGTGTTTTAAGATTGCTTTTTCATATTCTGCACACAGTTTTTTTTTCACATACACTACTGATATTCATGTATGTTATTTATTTATGTTAATTGTTTGTAAAAACACTTTTTAAAGACTACCTTGATGCATTAACATTTTAATTGGTTAATTGGTTGATTAGTTCTATATATATATACGGGTTGTAATTGCACCTGTGTTTTTATCTGAAGAAGTCTGGGAGGTGCTTGGACGAAAACGCATTATTTAATTGTGTGGAGCGTTAATCTTCTATTACCTTCTTGCTGACTGCCTTGATTAAATCATCACTGTTTTTACTACTTTGAAGTTCCAGTTTTCTGTTTCTTTGTGGTTTTTACTGGAATGCCTGGTCTTTGTGTCTGGTTTTTGTTTTACTACAATCCCATTCTTTTCAGGCTTTATCTCTTTGAGACATGCAATTTTTGGATTGTTTGGTTAACTAAGGTACAGAGTTTGATTTAATAATTGTTGTACAGATGGGATTAAGATTGCTACGAATGCTGAGAAAAGTTGTATTAAATGAAGTGACAGCTTCATCTGCAGGCAAGGTCTTAAGTTTGGTGCAATTGGTTAGGGATAAGTGACAGATAAAGGTGTCCTTGTTAAATGAAGTAATACTGTGTACCTGATTGTATAGGATTATTTTGTTTACATTGCTGTGGTGTCAGAATATAAGAGTTGGAAGATGATCACTAATTATATCAAGGAGGCAACTTGAGGTATGTATAGGGTTTAGCAGAATAAACAGGATCCAGTCTTGTGTAGAATGCCTGTTTGCCTGTTACTACTTTTATTGAGTCTAATGATTAGCTAAGTGAAACTGTAAAACTCTATAGACTTAGTAGGAGAGTCTAGTTAGTAACTTGCTAATCAATGTTTAGATCACAAAGAATAATGATTTTATGGAAGATTTTGAGATTTGTCCATCGGGGAACATTTTCTGTTGTATGGTTATTATTACGGGCAGTATATAAATATATATATATATATTATGCGCATTATTGTTTTTTTTTTTTAAAAATATATCAGTTCTTTGGAATTGCCACATTTGGGGGAATAAGAGGATGAAGTGTGAGGTCAAAAGTGTTTTATAAATTATTGCTACACCCCTTCCCCTTTTATTTCTTCTGTCAGATGTGAGCATATTGCAAACAGGGGGCAGGATTTATTCATCTTTTATACATTGATTAAAACATGTTTCTATTATTCTTAGAAAGTCATGGAAATAGAGGACAATGCATTCATGGAGGTCAGCCAACTTGTTATAGATGTTTCGTGTATTTATGTTTTACAAACAGTAAACTAGATACCCTATTAAGAGAAGTGAAGAGAGAGAAACTGGATACCTTTGGTGAGTTCATTGAGTTTTATGGTTCTTCCCTGGGCCCTCGGCCCTGGATTAGGATTGATGTCGCCACTAAGTTTCAGTGGTTTCAGGAAGTGATGATTGAAATATAGCCATTTGAATGCATGCTTGTTTATAATGCTGAATATTTGGAGATTGGGGTTGTAGTTCAGGTATCTAATTTTAAACAGGTCAATGTTTGTATATTAACAGAGGTGTGGTGATATCATGTGATGATAGAGTGCAATTTTGTTCTGGATTGTGTGCGCTTTTGGGAGAAATAAAACTGGTTGGAAGAGGGTGAGATATAGGATGTAAGGTGGCATTGTAGTAACAGGAAGAGAAATGAAGGTAATGCAAACATGTTTATATTGGGAAGGACAATAGTATGATCAGAGTGATGATAAGAGATAAGCAAGCATGGTAACTTCTAAGTGGAGGTAAAGATTTGTATAAGAAGAAAGGATGGGGGTGTAGTTGGGAGAAGAAAGGTTATTATTAATTAGCGAAGCTAATTGAATAGGGCAAGGAAATGAAAGGAACTGTGCTGCCCAAGATTGAAGTTCATTGGCTAAGTATGATTAGGAAAGTGGAGATGAATAAGATAAATGGCAGCTGTGGGAGGGAATTGGAGGTAGGGTAGGGCAGCGGCGTGAGACCAAGCAGAGCAGGACAGACCTAAGTCAGTCATGTTTCTGATAGTCATAAACATTCAGTTTCATCACCCAACTGCTAGGTAAGTGCTACTAATTAGAGAAAAATAACAGAAGAGTCAGCAGCTATAAATGCATTGTAGAGATGGGTAGAAAAGAGGAAGGGTCAAGACTATACCTCTGTCAGTACTTAATATGGGAAGGAAAATAGTTGCATGTGTGACTAATAGGATAGGATTGTTTTTCTAGCTCAGCAGCTTGGGTTGTCAATATGGGTCAGTCTTCACCAGAAGGAGCAGTAGCAGTACAATTAAGTGCTTAATTTTTCAGAGGTCAAACTGCTCATAGGCAAGAAAGCCATTTGTATTAAAGTAAAATGGCTTTAACAAGCCTCAAGTACATTAGTATAATTGTTCATTTTCTTTAACAGTAGCACTGGCTGCAAGCTCAGTGATACAGATGGTTTTAGCAGCTAACCTAGTGGCCCCATAGGTTTCAACATGTTTATTTTCCAGACAGAAAATATTTTTTTGCAGGTTGCAATCTCTTCTAGCATAAGAAAGATAATTTTATACAGAATGAAAGGCAGTGAATTTTGATACTGTGTAGAAATGGAAATCTTGCAAGCCTGGTGGCACCTACATGTGTCAGTTTATTTATTGTCCACACAGAAAAGTTTTTTTTTGCAGGCTGAAAACCCTCCTAGCAGAAGAATTTTTATGCAGAATGACAAGCAAACAGATGACTTTTGATACTGTATGGAAGGGTCAGTCTTGCAAGCCTGGTGGGACCCTTTTTGTTTATTTGTCTTTTCAGCTTTTCCCGGTACGGGGTCGCCACAGCGGAACTCCCGTCCGCTAATGATTGACAGTAGATTTTTACGTGCCGAGTTGTCAGCCCGATGCCCAACCTTCAGCGAAGGCACACCCATTCACGCATGTCTTTCGGAGGCCACTCGACCACGGGGAGGACATTCAGACTCCACACAGAAGGCACTCCCCGCACACTAGCTGAGAATCGAATGGAAGAACCTCTTGCTGTGAGGCAACAACGCAACTGCTGCACCACTGCTTGCAAGCCTGGTGGGACCCAATCAGTCTATTTATTTTGTAGAAAAAATAGTATAATTACACAGAAGTAATTACATGCAAATATGTACAAGTTTGACAAAACAGTCAAGCAGGATTTGGGGAAATAAGAGAAACGGTAGTGGAAGGATAAGGCAGTACAAGGTGAAGCATCCTATTTGTAAGACACCATATTTGCTAAAATTATCTGCACAACTCAGTTTCCAGACAGTGCTACTGCTAAAGAAAAAGGACACTTCATGTGTTAATGTAGTTAAGGGAGTGAGTGGGTTGGGGTGCAAAAGAAGTAATGGGCCAGGGAGAAGAAAAGTGGATATGTGTTCTTTGAGAAGAGAATTAAAGCTTACTGGTAGATAAGTTCCAGGCTATATAAGTAGGTTGACTTGAAATATAGCTGACACTGACATATAAGGATGGAAGGATGGCATAGTGGTTAAGGTGTTCTTCTTATAGGCACAAGATGCAGGGTTTGATTATCACATGGGGTAATTAGCTGTGCTTTGAATGGCCACAAGGGCAGTTATCTTGATATATTAAAAAAATAACACTTTTTAAACATTAAAATATCATTAGCAGTTCATATTAGGTGACAGATAAATGCAATAATTTATCTATGAATATCTATTTATAGCTTTCTTGCATCTTATCCCTAAATTAATTTGCCTGGCAAATAATCTGTCATCGAAACTGTTGCTAACTGATAGGTGTGACAGTAGAATTATATCTGTCATCACCACAGCAGCTGTCATATCACAACTCCATAAAAGAACAATGTCAGCTGATGGTGCAATCTCTATCTCTCACATTAATTAATAACCCTCTTATTTCCCTTATCTGTGTCATCTGGCCTGGATAATACTCAATGGTAATGTTGTTGGCCTCTCATCATTTTCTAACAAAGACTATCCATTAAGAAAATGGTACCTCTTGGATTCTCTTCCTTCGTCAGCTTATTTTTTCACAGTATTCTTCCCTTACCTGCTTATTATTTTTCTATCAGTTTTGCTTCCTGGGTGTGCTGGGTAACTTGTTTCTTACGTAACGGCAGAGTGCTAGTGTAGATCAGCTCAGAAGCTTAGCAGGTAGCACACTCACCTTTGACACCAGGAAGACCGAACGTCTACTGGTTCTATCCCTACACCAGGTGCTAGAATTCATGTTCCAAGATTGACAGTATACTACAGCAATGAGGGGAGTGAGGAAGCGTGACGTCTGCTAACTCAGATGGACGAAGAGGTTACTATAAAGAAGTAGGGAAGACACTTGATGAGCCAACAAGCAAGTCAGATAGTAGAATTACTTATAAAATATAAATAAATGAATACATAAATAAATAAACTAAAGAGTATGTGAATTTGCCCAGTGTTTGAGGCAAATTCCATGTAGTCAGTAAAATACCATATTGGCACTCCCCTAAAGATACACCATATTTAGTGGGATTAACCCAATTAATAAAAATAAAAAACAAAAAAACAAAACATTATATTGTTTATTTATCCTTTGTTGACTAAGATATACTCACTAGGCTAGTGTCCTCATGTCAGGTATAAAGCCTAAGGTAGTATTTATACTACTGTGAACACTTTGACCAGGGCATCAGGGAACTTTTGTACTCTTTTCAATAACTGCTGCGGGATCTTTTATATCCACATGAGGTACCACCAACTAAAGCAGATTTAGCCTTGGTTTATCATCTCTTTGGTAGCACAGCACACTCAGGTGTGCAGCACCCCCTCAAACTGCACTGCACCAGTCACCTGGAGTGTGACTAGAGCTGCCCACGTTCTGGCCTTGCAGCACCAAAGGCCAGTTGTGCCACTGACACATTAGCCTGCTATGACAAATACCGATGCATATTCCTTCTGACTCTTTCTATTTTCCACCTCACATTCCTTTCTCACAACCAACCGCTCTTTCCTTCACTGTCTCATCTTCTTCCTCGTTCGTCTTCTGTCTCTGTAGGGGAAAGCAGTTGTCTTTATCAGTCTGAGGTTCTTTGCAAGACTATAACAGAACAGACTGCATTTATTTCCCTCTAGTACATGAAACACTGCCTTTATTATGTTGCTCTTGACATTTCGTTTGGCATTCTGCAATTTTAACTTGGCATTAGCTTCTTATATATTTTTCATCTTATCATTTTCTTCCAGTGTTGGTGCAGCGAACTACATCAGACTCAAATGTTTGTTTACATCGATTGAAGTAACCAGAGTAAAATTAGTTTCTGGTCCATATCATTCATATTTAATTGTAGAAGGGTCGAAAAATGATACTTTGACGATGGTTAAGGTTAATCTTGATGGCTGGATTGGAAGAAGAAAATTTACACACAGATTGTCATGCATAGCCCTGCTCGATTTCAGATGTACAGCCTTGCTCGATTTCAGATGTACAGCCTTGCTCGATTTCAGATGTACAGCCCCGCTCGATTTCAGATGTACAACCATGCTCGATTTCAGATGTACAGCCTTGCTCGATTTCAGATGTACAGCCTTGCTCGATTTCAGCTGTATAGCCCTGCTCGATTTCAGATGTACAGCCCCGCTCAATTTCAGCTGTACAGCCCTGCTCAATTTTAGATGTACAGCCCTGCTCGATTTCAAATGTACAGCCCTGCTCGATTTCAGAGGTGAGCACTATTAAGTGCTTGAAAAGGGTGGTATGAGTTTTTATGTGCGTCTTCTTAAAGATGTATATGACTAGGCATCTTACGGTCCTTGTGACCACTTGCTTATTATTGTCCCTATATTCCTATTTTCTTATGTTCATAAACCAGTGGACACAGACAGTATAATATGGAGGTGGTGCATGAAAACTACAGTGATGCTCTAGCAAAAAAAGTAGCTCACATTACTATGATCTTGTCCTCTCCAGTTGTTTCTTACAGTTTAGTAAGCAGAGCCCTTACATTTTAAGATGCACATCGTGACAATACTTTATTTTATGCTGATAATTTTATATTTTCTCAAGTTTCTTATGTTCAAAATGGTATCAGGAATACTAACGCCTACTATCATTATTAGAATTAGTGGTGGTAACAGATGTTTTGCTAGTGTTCTGGTGTGCTATGCCCACATACCCTGCTCTGAATTATTATTATTGTTATGCTTACTCAGTCAGGTAAGCCTGTTAGATTAATTTGCAATGAATCATGACCTTTCTGTGTTGGGACTTGTTAACTGTGTCTTTCTAGTGCCTAAATATATAGTTCTTTCTTCAGAAATGATGTCAATATTTTCCCCTCCCACTGAGATCAAACTAAAAGGCATGCGATTTCCTGCCTCAGTCTTACACTCAGACACGGTGTTTTCATCTTAGGACTTAATGCAAAATATTGGCCCTGTCGTCACTGACTCTCTTCCAGGAGCCTTAAAAATATTGATGTAAATAGTCTAATATACTCTTTGTCATTGTTTACCTGAGCTATAACAATTATTTTAATGTACTTTCTCCCGTGACAGCTTCTTATCCAGACTGCTTTGAGATTTGTTAACTGGTTATCTCACTGTTTTTTTATTTTTATTACGTCTATGTTGACTAACTCACAGCCCCAATTTACTCTTTATCATCTGACCTACTTTTTCCAACCTTATATTATAATTCATAAGTTTCATTTTTAGAGACCAAATGCCATTCCCGCTGCATTTAAACCCAAACGGTTATTACAAAAATGTATAAAAATAAAATAAAGTATATATTCTACAGCGAGATGAACCCATAGCAGTGCATTCTTTACTTATTACTGTAATCATTGAAATATGACAGACACTGTGTTCACTAGACCCACTGCCTTCCCTTTATGTAATGTTAAATGAGCAACAGCCGACAAATAGGCACGTTGTCTGAAAGGCCATGCATACTTTTTAGAACAATTAAGCAACTATGACATATATTTTCATAACAAGATGGAAGAGCGTGGGATAAGAGTATGCTTTTGTTTGGGACTTGTGCCCAATATGATAGAACATTGACATTCCATGCTGCATGAAGGTACTCCAAGTACTGAGCTCTACAAATCTGTAATTAACACACCGCTGGCTTTCTCTTCAGACACAAACATTTCCAAATGTTGTGAAATATGCTGCAATAAAGCATCTAGTCTGAGAGACAAGATATACTTCTTACTACAGTTGAGCCATTACAGACAATTCCTTGAATGTTTTTTGCTTTCTAACATGCCTATAAAAGGAAAGTTGGGTGTATCTTTAAAATTACAACAGAACTTGAAGGTCAAAAAGGGAGCCATCAGTACACAAAAAGAAGGAATGCATGTTACTCAAGATAAAGTTGGTTTACTCTTTTTCCTTTTCCCACTGAACCATACAAGTTAAACATTCCACACAGCTTAGTCTTTGGACAATTTTATTTGTAGTTATTCAGCTTTTGTTGATCAGTTTGGTCACAGTATTTGACTGCAATTTAAGAAGGGTTGTTCGTTCTTACTTATATGTTGATGTGGTGTTTGAGACCACTTTCTCTACTTCTGATCCGAGTTACAGAATGCAGGTGGGTCCTTTACGTTAAGGAGTTCCGGTCTCTCTCTATGCATCCTCTGATCTGTATTTCCATAAGTAAATAGTGGATTAACTGCAGTGGAAGATCTAGTTGTGCTGGGTAATGGGCTCTCCTATCGCACACAAATAAGCTTTATCCGTATAGAGGTGTGGGCGCAGATAAGGCACAGGAGAGGTGAAGACTGACAGAGTGACATAGGCTGCAAGGTATGCATGAGATTGTATGTAACATAGCTGAATGTGTTCATTAATTAATTACAGATATGTGTGATTTTATTTATTTAATTTATTTTTCTCACTACTTTCCATTCAGAAGGGCATGCACACAGCATCCAGTGGAACCATACAAACTGTAGGCATAACCATTCCTTCCTACAGCATCAATGATAAGCTTCCATCTTTGCTCTGCTCCAAATACATGGGCACCTGATCCGAGGCTCATTCACCTGCAGGTGTCACTGTAAGTAGTGAGATCTTCCTATATCTGTCCTCCAAAGAAGACAAACAGCTCACTCCTTCTGTCTTCCAGGTAGCCCACTTCACTGATGCACAGTTATCCATAGTGCTACAACCTCTCTCTGTGCCAGTAGGTAGTCTATAATCTGTTTCATCTTAATGTCTGTACAGTGTTTAGTTTGCAGGCACTTAGATTACATAAAAAATAAAGAGTGAAGGCATATAGTTCCTTATAGGGGGATGAGTTGCAAAGGCAATAAATAATCCACATTCATGGGCAGCATCTTGCATGTTATATACATTTATTTCAGTTTATAAACCTTGTAAATCTGACTCAAGCACTATTTCATAAGAATGACCCCAGAGAAAGGCTCTATGGTCAAATTTATTCACAATTCGGGCAGTACACAAGATAACTAGACAATCATAGGAAAACCAGTCTACCATAAGGTCATGTAAACCCCACCCAAAGACCAGTATCAGACTCCAGACAATGGAGCTACAAGTTATCCCCACCTAAAGGTCAGTATCAGGCTCCAAACCATAGAATGACACGTGAACTAGAACATAAGACTAGTATCAAACAGCAAACCATGGAGCAACATATAAACTCCACCCAAAAACCAGTATCAAACTCCAGACCATGGAGCTACATGTGAACTCCACCTTAAGGCCAGTTTCAAATGCTAGACCATGAAGCTACACGTTAACTCCATTCAAAGACCAATATCAAACTCCAAATCATGGAACTACCTATGAACTCCACCCAAAGGCCAGTATCAGACTCCAGACCATGGAACTGCATATGAACTCCACTCAAAGGCCAGTGTCAACTCCAAAACATGGAGCTAAATGTGAACTCCTGTAAAGGCCAGTAACAGACTTCAGATCATGCAACTACATCTGAACTCCACCTGATGACCAATATCAGACTTCAGACCACAGTGCTATGTGTGAACCCCACCTAAAACCCAGTATCAAATTCTAGACCATGGTGCTACAAGTTAACCCCATGTAAAGGCTATATCAAAGTGTAGACCATGGAGCTACATATGAACTCCACCCAAAGGCCGGTATCAGACTCCAGACCATGGAACTACATATGAACTCCACTCAAAGGCCAGTGTCAACTCCAAAACATGGAGCTAAATGTGAACTCCTGCAAAGGCCAGTAATAGACTTCAGATCATGCAGCTACAGCTGAACTCCACCCAATGGCCAATATCAAACTCCAGATCACAGAGCTATGTGTGAACCCCACCTAAAACCCAGTATCAAATTTTAGACCATGGTGCTGCATGCTAACCCCGTGTAAAGGCTATATCAAACTGTACACCATGGAGCTACATATAAACTCAACCCAAATGTCAGTTTCAAACTTCATGCCACAGAGCTAAATGTGAATGCCACCTGAAGGCCAGTATCAAACTCCCGACCTCAGAGCTACAAGTGAACACTACACAAAGACCAGTATCAAACTCCAGACCACGAGACTACATATAGGTTCATAGGTTCATAGGTTGGTACTAGGCTATCGGCCCTAAGGCCTATGCAAGCCTAGCCATAAAAATTCCCTGGAAATTTTTTCCCACAATATTTACTTCTCTGGGCCCCTGTCTAGCAGGGCAACTGACTTGATCCCCGGGGTGAATTTCCTATCTCCCATCTAATTATCAAGGTTCCTTTTGAAGAGGGCAAATGAGGCACTGTGTTTGACATGTATGGGCAGTGAACTCCACCCAAAGGCCAGTGTCAAATTCCAGACCCTGGAGCTACATCTTAACCCCGCCTAAAGGCCAGGGTCAAATTCCAGACTATGTAGCTAAATGTGAATCCCACCTAAAGGCTAGTATGCAACTCCAGACCATGCAGCTACATGTTAACCCAACCTAAAGGCCAGGGTCAAACTCCAGACTATGGAGCTACATATGAACTCCACGTAAAAGCCAATATCAGACTCCAGACCATAGAGCTACATATGAACTCCACACAGTGGCCAGTGTCAAACTCAAGACCATGGAGCTACATGTGAACCACACCTAAAAGTGAATATCAAACTCCAGACTATGGAACTACATGTTAAACCCACCTAAAGGCCGTGGTCAAACTCTAGACTATGGAAGTATGTATGAACTGCACCCAAAGGCCAGTATCGAACTCCAGACCATGTTCCACCCAAAGGCCAGTTCAAACTGCAGACCATGGAACTACATGTGAACTCCACCCAAAAGCCAGTATCAAACTCCAAACCACTGTGCTACATGTGAACTTTACCTGAAGACCAGTATCAGACTCCAAACCATCGAATGACATGTGAACTCCATCCAAAGACCAGTGTCAAATTCCAGAACATAGAGCTACATGTGATATCCACCCAAAGGCAGATATCAAACTCCAGACCACTGAGCTAGATGTGAATTCCACCCAAGGGCCTGTATAATACTCCAAACCATGGACTTACATATGAACTCCACCCAAAGACCAGTAATATCTCCAAACCATGGAGTTACATGTAAATTTCACCTAAAGGGCAGTGTAAAACACCAGACCATGGAAATACATGTGATCTCCTCCAAAGGCCATTATCAAATTCTAAACCATAGCGCTACATGTGAACTTTTAGAAACCACAGTAGAACCAGATGTCAGATGCAACAACAACAGATCATATACAACAGGAATCCACCAAGCAGTTTTCTAAGCAGTAGTATTTTATTCAGATAAAATCTCTCTTAGTGCTTCAGCTAAAAAGCCTTCTCAGAGTATAAAAACACAAATAGCACACATCTTTTATATACACAACAATTTCCCCTAATTATTCAACAAAATAACTAAAGTAATTATATCATTACAAAACATCTACACAATTAAAACCCTCCAATTGCATTCTGTATTAAGTCCCTTAGGGACAAAAGTTTCATACTTTAATATAAAAATTGTTTATTTTTGTAATAGTTCAAGTTTCAGAAGAGAAGTATTGAACCTATCCACCTTAACCTGTTTTAATATATTGACCTGAAGTCCTTCCACATTGCAACCATGATATTCTTTAAAATGTGCAGCAAATGGGCTCTCCAGCTTACACTTCTTTATGTCCCTAATATGTTCTAAAATTCTAACTATAAATGCCCTTACTTTCACCAACATAATATTTATTACATAGGCATCTAAGTACATAGACAACCCCTTTAGTATCACATCTAAAAATATTTTGTGTCTCATATCTTTTCCATTAATATTTGGGAACAGCCTGACCACAAAATTACAACAGCAACCCCTTTTCACAAGGGAAGATCCATTTAAGGCTGCCTCCCTTCCAATATTAACCTCAGCAGCTACAAATCTACCTCTAACTATCATATCTCCTATGCTCCTTCCATGTTTATATGATACACAGGATTGTTTTTCCAAAATATCACAGAATTCTTTTTGTTGTACCAGAAAGCCCCAAAAATAATTAAGTGATTGCACTAAATCTACACTAAAGAAATAGTTTTTAGTTACTAAAAAGACCTTCTCTTTCTTCTTATCTGTATTATTGCCCAGTGGTACATATCTTCTATAACATCTGCCTATGGGGTTATTACCCATATACTTTTGTCCCTTTTCTAAACCTTCTACCAACACTTTTTTGTCACAACCTCTCCTTTCAAACATGTAAATACTGTTTTCTAGATCTTTTTCAAACTCTTGGTCCCTATTACATGGCCGACACAATCTTAGAAACTCTCCATATGATATAGATCATAACGTGTGGGGGGTGACACCTCCTACCATGAATACACTGCATGTAATAGGGACGGCGATTTAAAAAAAAGTATCCTAGTTTGTGACACTTGTGTGGTAACAAATCAGAGTCTACCCAAATGGAGAGAAAAAAGAAAAGGTGTAATTGAGTAAAAAAAGATAGGAATTTATATAAAGTGGCAAATAATAATAATAATTTATTAGGGTCAGGAACCCTCTTATTAGCTGTGAGTATTCAGACAGACCAGATAATCATGGATGCTACCAAACTGTATAATGCCTATTGAAAAGCACCAGTGTAATAAGTGTGCAGACCCCCTATGTTTGCTCAAAAGGCTGACATAAGACACATAAACGCAGTGGTGCAAACAATGACCCATCATTTCTCTCCCCAGTGCCATCAACAAATGAACTCAGGACAATAAGATACAGTCAAAAAATCCTGTTCACTCATCTGTATTAGCATTTCATGAATATATAATTATTTCAAGAACAGTTATTGTTGAGTCTTTCGGCATTGCCCAGTTAGGGGTCACCACAGTGGAACTCTGGTCCGCTAATGATTGGTAGTAGATTTTTACGTGCCGAGTTGCCGGCCCTGATGCACAACCTTCAACGAAGGTACTCCCATTGACGCATGTCTCCACACAGAAGACGCTCTAGCTGAGAATTGAACAGGACAACGTCTTACTGTGAGGCGACAATGCTACCGCAGCACCACCACCGCAGTATTTCAAGAACAGTGAAAATATGAATTACTATTTACACCTTGACTGCACAGACCAAAAGGAAAGGTTGATCTTCACACTAATCATGTACATTTAAATGTCTTTTTACCTGAGTAAATAATTCAATATTATATTTATTTATTTATTTATTTATCATGCTAGCTGACTTGCAAGAGGAATTATAGAAGACACCTGGAAAAAAGCTTCACAATTCAGACTTACAGAAATATATCTTTATTTCATTTGAGCAACAAATCAACTTAATATGTGTCTACACTGTCAGTTCCAGATCCTACAGGAATTGTATCAAGTAAATTCATACACTTGTTAGATGACTTTGCCTTATATACAGATTATTATGAGTTGCTTACATCAAGACATATTTTAAAACTTACAATCAATGCTTAACACAAAACTAGCCTGTGGACAGACAGCGTAACTACAAGTGAAAAAGGAAGGATGGGGAAGCAAAGAATTATCTTTATGTGACATTTTGCATTCCTGATCCAGTGTGCTGAGACTAGTTATCTGTCATGATGTGTTGATTATTTCTGTGTTTTTTTTTTCCTGTCTTTGTGCTATGAAATTAAAAATGGAATAAAACAAGACATTGCAAGAATGAGTAAACCCTGGGAAATTAATAATTTACAAGAATGAAAACAGCATTTTCATAGTTGCAATGGTTCCATGATATAACAAGTCATGTGACTCAGTAATTGAAATCTTAACCAATCAATTCCTATAAAAATAATAAAAAAGATTTACTTAATAAATGCAACATAGATGTAAAACAATTAGATGTATCAAAATATCCACAAGAAAAAATACTAATACTAATAATACTGCAGTGGTTTTAACTTTAATCTGATACTGTCATCATCTGATTATCGGTAGGCATTAAATCTGAATTTACAGCAGCAAAATCTTCTCTTTTGTTTTGCTTAATATTCTCTAAAACAGAAAATATAAACTTCTTGGAATCCCAGCACTGTACAGTGTACTTGTAAAGGGCATTTCTAGAATCTTCTTTTTTTAACAGTGCAGACGTGGTCTACTACTCTCTTCTTTCAGTTTTCTTACTGTCTTTTCTATTAGAAACAGTCACAGGTCAAGCACTGGGCATAATAAACAATCTTTTTTCTCAAAATTTTTTTTATTAATTTAAATGAATGAACAAATTATAACATTACATTATGAGAGAAATACATAACATGTATAAAGCAAACAACAAAACTAATATAAAAAAAAAGATAAGTATTTACAAAAGGCATCTAAAATAAAAGTAACTGCAAAGAATTTCCAGCATTAAGGAATTCAACTATTTGCTTAATAGTTCCTTTAGCTTCATCCAAGAGTTGTATGCAGATATGATTATTTAAGTCCTTGATTTAATAGTCAACAATTCCAGGTAACATACTTCATTCATAATATTGGAAAATTGGCTAAACGAGGGAGAAGATTAATTTTTCCAGTTTCTTGTTATGACTTTTCTGGCAAATGATAAAATACTCCATAAAATTGGGTATTTTAGTTTCTTAACACATCTAGGAATAGGAGCATTAAATAAAACTAATGACTTAGTTAAAAAAGTTATCTGAAAAGAAAGACTGCAAAAAATATTCATCTCATCCTAGAAAGGTTTAAGTCTGGCACACTCAAAAAATATGCTGCCAGTCAGCTTTGAGGTCCAGTAGCATGATAAACAGATTTGATGGTTTAAGACATGAAGCCAGGCTCTACTCCTGTTGTCTTCCAGGTGCAATTATTCACAATGGCAGGTGTAGATACTCATAAAAAGACTAACTCCTGTAAGCAGCCCTTAGCTTGTTGATGAATCTCTTTGAAGGTTGACTTGGTACACTTTCTAGAATAATTTTTCAGATTTTTATATATTTTATCTACAATCCTAGGCACATCCCTGACATATGTACATCAAAATTCATTGCCCTTTGACATTGTCCACTGTTTTTTGATAATGATCTTCGATATACAATCAGGACTAGTAAACTATACAGTGAAGTTTTGCTTCTAGTTTCCCTTAACCATTTATAATTTACCAGAATAAAAATTAGCAGTGAAAATAATACTGTAGTATCAGTGGGAACCCACTGATTTTTTTCCAGCAGTGCTAGACCCCAAGAAACTATCACAATTTGGCAGAAATGTTCCTGGGTCATCCAGTCACTGAGAGGGCTTGAAAGTGTCATTTGAGACAGTGTGCAGAGTTCTATGTAATGGATGCAATTGCTTTCCTATCTTTCAGATGCTAAATGCACAACTGTAGAAAAGTTCATTTTCGGTGTACTGCTTTCATTTTATTTTGCTATAATTGCTAATGAGAAAAAAATATACTGTTAGATTTGTAAACACTGAAGCTGAAGGCGATATTTTTGACAAAGTAAAGTTATACAGGTGAACATACAGTGATCTAAGTAATATCTGATTAATATTTGTACCTTTCATACCATTTATTATCATTAATAAATGTATCTTTCATAACCAAAAATGGCTAACAAATGTAATTGAAAGCATAAGAAGATCAAAGTTGTACTTCAGTTAACTATATATCGTACACAATACCCATGACAACTTCTTGTGTGATTCTATATGTATTCAAAAGAAACACTTCAGTCAAGCTTATATTTTGAGAACTATAAGTTGCACATTATAGCAGTAACTGACAACATGGGTGTGGTATATTGAAGATTTACCCATGGTTGGTGTGGATTAATCACAAAGGTGAAGCCCAAGTGATTAAACAAAGCCAGCCGTGGGTAAATCATCAATATATCACACCACAGAGTCAGTTATTGCTATTATACAATGGCATTCAAGAAAAAAAATAACTGACTTTACTTACTTTTTCTAATTAATGTCTTTGTATAATGGCACTGTGGTATTCTTCTGCATTGTTTCCCAATTCCGCTGCTTTATTGATGTATTGCGCATGTGTATGGGACTTCCATTCTCACGTTTATGCAGTACATCGGTGCTTTGGAAAGAGATATGAAGATCTCTGTTATTTATTTATTTATTTCTTTATATATTTATTTTTAACAAATTTACAGGATAATTCACTGTGATGTTGTCTCCAGCTGTAACTGTACCTCTGATAAGGAAAAACAGCTTTATTTTTTATCTTAATGAAAATGATCCAGGGTCATCTCCCTGACGCTCCAAATATGAGGTTTTTAATGAACTGAAACTGCATCTTCAGCCCTTCCAAACCAACTTTGTTTGACATAAGTGCTTGCAGTTAATTCTAAAAGTTTCCTGGTTTTGCTATTAATAAGCATTTTTGTATATTACTAAATTGTGGTTATTTTATACAATGATGGGTCCATGTACCTCATATGGCAGCTGACAATAGAAAAAAAAAGTCTGGCCACCCAGTGATACTTTACTGGCCAGACTTTTATCATTAGTATATTCTTGATTTACAATTGGCACGCTGGTTGGGGTGACCAATCAGCATGCTCCTTTGTGAATATTAATGATCAGCCATTGTATAGAATGTTCTAGTCACAGGGACTACATTTATCCTGCTGTGTGTCGTGTGAGTTACTTTGTCCGACATGCTCCTTCAGATACACAGGTTTAGTCCCCACAGAAAATAAAAATATTGTGAGAGACTTGTAAAAACTACCCCTGCTTCCTTTATTGAGTTAGTTAGCTAGTTAACATTATTCCAGGGAGCATCTAGAACCCATTTAACCGATGAAAGGTTATGGCTAATAAATCTGACTTAATGCCTGGCAATTTCTTCTAACTCTTCAAGCATATGTAGTGTTGATAACAAGTTTATTATCGCCCAAACAGTGAGCTGCTTCCACTTTTTATTGTTAACCAGGCTACTGAAAGAACTGTGATTTTTTTTCAACAGCACATTATTGTCTATGTCACCCCTTCAAGGAGAATGTTAAAAAGAAATAGCTTAGGAGTTAAATACATGTCTTGCTTCCAGGTGTGTTAGCATGTCTGCCACATTTTTTTAATAAGAATAGTCCAAGGTTATTTCACTGTATGTGAAATCAACTGTTTCAGAATGATGACTGCTGTGAAAGTAGCAGACTCCAAATCCAGCTTCAGACCAGTGACAAGTGGAGTACCACAGGGTTCAGTCCTAGGTCCTCTCCTGTTTGCTATCTACTTCTCTGAAGTACAGGCCAACACAGAAGGTCTTTGGCTAACGAAGTTCGCAGATGACTTTAAATTAGGAGCCATAATCAAAACTCCAAAAGATGTGGACATCCTACAAAAGGGCCTTGCTGAGACAGATGCCTGGTGTCAAAGCCATGGCCTCAAGCTCAATGCCAAAAAAGTGCATTGTCATTCCTTTTGGTAAAAACTCAGTTCCCATGAACTACCACATAGGTGGTAGTCTACTTAATACCGAAAGTGTGATAAGTGACCTTGGGACACAGGTGGACAGTAGTCTCTCCTTTGATAATCACATCACCACAGTAGTCAGGAAATCCTTCTATGTGGCACACCTCATCACAAAAGGTTTTTCATCCAGGAAAAACGAGGTCATTGTTCCCTTCTACTCGTCACTCATTAGACCCATTATAGAGTACAATGCCCCTTTTGGTATGTACCTCACAAGACATCTACAACAACTGGAAAGGCCACAGAAATACCCCATGAAGAGGATTACCACCCTCAAAGAGATGCTCTATGCAGACCATCTCAAAAAACTGCAGCTTTACTCCGTTGCATATCACCTACTCAGAGGCGATCACTGCCTAACACACAAAGCTATGTCAAACCCAGAGCTTTTAGACATGCTCCACTTAAAGAAATCCCAATCCCTATGAGCTACACGCTCTAGGGACCTAAACCTCGTCACCACAATAAACAGAACATGCTGGAGGAATAGATTCCTGTTCCAGAGACTTCCCATACTCTGGAACAAATTACCTATCTATATCAAACAAAGCTCCTCATTAGCACTGTTCAAGAAAAACCCTGATGATTGGATGGGAGATAGGAAATTCACCCTGGGGATCACTTCTGTGGCTCTGCTCGACAGTGGCACAGGAAAATAATTTTCTTGGGTGGCGAAAGCCAGGGTACCTTTGGCTAGGCTTATACAGGCACTAGAGCCAATAGCCTAGTACCTACCTATGAACCTATGAACCTATGACATTTTTAGCATCAGGATTTAAATACTGGAAACATATAAGCCAGGGTTTAGGAAGTGATAGGTGAAACTTTATTAGATGTTGTTATATAGTGAGATACAGCTAGTTGTATGGAGTTCAGTAACTACATTGATTTCATGTTTTGTAAACACTTGCCATTTTCCTGCATTTATTCCAGACACATCTGGGAAGGATAAGACAGTTTGAGAAGACAGATGTATACATTTCTTGAGTTTGTATACAGTGCAGTATGTGAATGGATCAGAAGTCCTTGCCACAGCCCATGTCTCATCAACTACTCTGATTACTGCATTATAGTCTCTGCACGGACTCCAAAATCTCCTGTAAAGTTCATCCTATCTAACCAGAATGTTAATAAGTGCTTCTTCAGCTACTGTGGCCCACCAACCTCTGTTTTAATGCTTTTAGTTTGTCACAGTTCAGACTCACTGAATCACAGTCATTATGGCTTCAAATGGCTGCTGTAGGCAAGGATCACTCTAATGTTGGTGGGATAATGTAAAGCAGAGGTCCACCTGCAGGCATGCAGAGCTCATCTGCTAGCAATAATTAGGTTTCCTTTCTATTCCTCACTGACTTTGACTTTACTTTTGAATTTGAGTCACTGATTTTTTGAGTTATAGAATAAATATTGTGAAACTTGGCTGCTTATAGGTTCATAGGTAGGTACTAGGCTATCGGCCCTAGGGCCTATACAAGCCTAGCCATAATGATTCCCTGGCTATTGCTTCCCACAAATATTTACTTCCTTGGACCCCTGACTAGCAGGGCTACTGATGTGATCCCTGGGGTGAATTTCCTATCTCCCATCCAATTGTCAAGGTTCATCTTGAAGAGGGCCATTGAGGCGCTCTGCCTGACACATATGGGCAGCCTATTCCAGCATTTTAGAATTATGTACTGCTGCACTGTATCAAGCAAAGCAGGAATTCCTGTCCATCCTGATTAACTGTATCTTTAACAGTTGGATTTAAGTATCAAAACCACCATTTACATACTGTATGACCCTTAAAAATTGCTTAACCAACTCGGCAGTTCACAAGTCATATATTTTAAGTTCCTAACAAACTTTGTCATGTTGACTTTTTTGGCTTCTAAGTCCTTGTTTAATCTCAGGCTACACACCACCTTCAGACCCTAATTAACTTATTTATTCCATAGTCACTGGTGCATTTCCCTTGCAGTCAGGAAGGTGGTATCCGTCTTGCATGTCAATTGGGAATGACTCATTTTAGCTAACATTTCCTAAACCCCACATGACCTGGTAATGCATACAGTATATACTATTCATGTATACACCCATATAAGGGCACTGAGAAACTGCTGTTGTGTGTATCATTTAAAACAATATTTGCTTCATCCCCGACGTATCGTGTAATGAGCTCCCATTCTCTGCCACTGGATGCTTCACTAACAGGGAACATATTTTCTCTCCTTCCATGGATGGATCACTGGGTCTAGCCATCAAGACCTTCTTTCTCTGAGTGAGTGTTGTTAGCCAAAGCCATATTTGAACTCATGTCACAGATAGGCCAGTAATGGACCAGTCATTTTGCAAGGATTTGACTTTTTTGTTTTCATATTCATTGTGATACTCTGACTGAGTATTTTTAACCAGACTATCATTTCTGAGTTGTTCCAGGGGTGAACTTGTGTTCTTACCTTATAATCAGAGGAATAAATAAATAAATACATACCCTCATGTCATTAGTCTGCTCTAAATATCACACAATTTAAAAAGATACTTAAATCGTATCTTAGTAGCTCATGGCTGTGTCCATGTACTACATAATTCAAATATCTGTGCTTGCGTCTTCTCCCACATATTTTATCATACCCGTTGAATGCATAAGATGTTCTAACTTAAACTCATTTCTTCTTGGTATGATTTTTATTGTTCTTGGTTTGATTTTTATTGTAAACTCTGAAGGTGTATATGAAAAACTTCCAAGCTGAACAAACACTAATAAGAATAAAAAGATCCATGACCCGATAAAACCACAGCTTTATTGTAAATGTAGAATCACTGACTTAGCGCTTTCACCCATAACATTGGGCTTCTTCAGAGTCAGTTACACTCAAAAAAATCAGGACTTTTACAGTCCTAAACAGGCAATCAGCCATTATAAAAAAACATCCATTTAAATTAATTATCTAATTAACCACTTAACCCAGCCCCTGCTGCAAAGAAAAAAAGACAGCACAAGAAATACTGTGATAAAACCACATCTTTAATTTTTTTATGTCTCTATTATGTTCCAAAATACGTAGCCTTAATTTACATGTGGTCATTCCTACGTAAAATGCCGGACATGATAGACAGGTGACTACATATACTACCATGTTAGTATTGCAATTACAGTACCCTGGGCAGTTTAGTGTTCTTTTGTAACTGTCTATTTGCACATAAGGTCCATCATTAATAAACTTGCAAATACTGCATGTGCCACACTTACCCATCCATGAGATGTTACTATTAGTTGTCCCTACACCTCTTTCCAACAGCTCTTTCAAGTTGGAACCCCTACTGTTAATGAATCTCGGGCTTGGACCCAATACTTCTTTTATGTCTAAAGGAAATACACTGTCCCATACTGTCTGGATAATGTTCTTAATTTTCATACCAGAATCATTATAATCCAGCACCATTGCCATAGAGTTGTTAGTAGTAAGTGTATTAATCTCAATGGTATTAGATGAACCAACACTTCTACTTGAATCTGAGAGAATAGGTCTAAAATTACTGGTTCTTCTCATTTCGACATCCTTACTTAACTTAGTAAGTAAATCCATTGGCTACCCTCTATTTATGAACTTGTCAGTAAGCTTCAGCAGTTCAAATTTAAAACAGTCATCCTGACTAATAAGCCTTGACGAGTGAATCATTTGACCCTTCACCACATTTTTCTTTTGAAACTGAGGGTGGCAACTTTCATACTGTAAAAAAGAGTTGCTGTATGTTTTTTTATATAGACATGGGAGGTGATGTTAAAACCTTACTAGAGATGAAAGAATGTTTACGGCAGTTTCGCCTGGATGCAACAAAAACACCAGGCATTAATGAAAACATTTCTATTGCAAGTGTTTCAAAACATAATGATTACATGTTCAACTTTCCTTGGACAAAGTACTCACCAAAGGGGTTTACATGAAACAGTTTATTAACAACCATTTTTTTCTGTTTTAAGATGTGGTTTTATCACAGTATTTCTAGTGCTGTCTTTTTTCTCTGCAGCAGGGGCTGGGTTAAGTGGTTAATTGGATAATTAATTTTAATGGAAAAAATAAATAAATAAACAGTCATCCTAAGAAACAGACACGTGTGTTTTTGTGGGTACAAAATAATATTTCTTTGTTAATCAACTTAGTATTTTATTCTGTGTGGTAGAAAAATATGCTTGAAGTAAACTGAAAAATGCCCCTAAGCAACACAAAATATATTGGAAAGTAATTAAACATTTCTTTGATAATAAAGCAACATCATCTGACTTAGTGCATATGAGGTAGTTATTTTGCATCTATGGGAAGTATATTAAATCAGTAGGCTGCTGGCTGAATGTATCCTTCCCTATTTAGGCTACATGTTTGCATATTTATACAGTGTGTACATATATATGTGATTTCTATTGACAATGTCCATCAATAATACATGCTTACTATAAAAAATAACAACTAGTCATATTTTTGCATTTTACACAAAATGATGTCAGAGAGGGAGTTTATGCAAAGGTGTGCTTAACTCTCCTGACATTCTGAAATGTTACACAGTATCTAATACAGGAGAAGCATAGATTTTAATGGAAAATTAAGGGAATTTTTTTGGCCCAATAGCGCTGCCATTTTGCCTGATTGTCAGATATGCCAACAAATGTACCTAATAAGCACATCTCTCTCTGTCTCTCTCCATAAGAACTGTTTTGTCTTAATTTAGTACATTTTTGAGTTCTGTAACTGTATTTGAATGTGCTGTGCACACTCACTATTATCAGGCATCACTGGCCATACTGCAAGTAACAACTAGAATTATCTCCTTCATATGGTCAGCTCACTGGTATTTTATGTATAAATGCCTGGACACAAAGATAAATGAAACAAGGCTGTTAAATCCTTTCTGAGCCTTAGTTATTTGTACCATTCTCTTTTTGGGAACTGCCGGTTCACCAGAGGTCCTTAATTTTGTGGAATATGGACCTGCTGACTAAATCTTACTGGATATTAGTTCCTCTTTGAGGATTTGAACCCCAGATTCTTGAAGCAATAAAGACTTTCTTTGTGTGACATTGCTATTTACATGCAAGGTAGCTTTTATTTAAATGAATGACTAGGAATCTACACTTTTTAGAGCTGCTAAAAGTGCACCTTTGGAGTGAGATAAAAATTTGCATATATTGAGCCTGGCTCTTATTTTCCAGAATTATAAGCAAAGTCCTTCAGTTAGGTGTGTTGTTTCACTATTCAGAAGAGAATGCATTAAATCAGTTGTTGTGTCAGCACAACACCTTTCCATTAACACAAAGCTGCAATAATATTTGTAATTCTTATAGTCAAATATTGGCTTTGAGTCATGCCACAAGGGACAGACCAATGTAATAAAACAAGCCACGTTAGCAAAAAAAAAAAAAAAAAAACTCTAAAACTAAAGACATGAAGATATTTAAATATCACTAGGTCTTCAGATGTTATTGCTCAACTTCCTCAAATGCTCAGAAGTCCAGAAAACACAGTGACAAAAGAAATAAAGTGTCTGTATGTTTGTGTGTGTGTGTGTGTGTGTGTGTGTGTGTGTGTGTGTGTGTGTGTGTGTGTGTGTGTGTGTGTGCGTGTGTGTGCACGCGCATGTGCATGTGTTTGTGTGTCTGAATGTGTGTGAGCGCGCATACATACTTGCACATGTGTCTGTGTCTGTGAGTCTTTGCACATACACGTGTCGAGTAGAGGGACATTTTGTGAGTGCATGTGTATGTGTGTGTGTGTGTGTGTGTGTGTGTGTGTGTGTGTGTGTGTGTGTATATATGCTTGCATAGAAAGAGAAAGACAAAACAAAAATATACTGTTTGTGTGTGAGAGTGAAACAAAAAATATACTGTGCATGTATGTGTGTGTGTGTGTGTGTGTGTGTGTGTGTGTGTGTGTGTGTGTGTGTGTGTGTGTGTGTGTGAGTATATGTGTGTGTGCATTTTTTGCATATGTGTGTATACGTTTGAGCATGTGTCTGGGTGAGTATCTGTTGTGCATCTACACATGTATTTTCTTCTATTTGCAGAATTATTTTACTGAGTTACAGGTCAGGATATCTGTGATTCAGTCATTTCTCTTCTCTAAGATTCCTTTGCCTACAATATTGGTATAGCTGTTAAGATTTTTCCTTGTCTTGTTCCACATTTTTACCGCAGTTTGCTCCTGCATATCTTATGCTTTTTAACATCTTTTTTTTAATTTTTCTATCACACCATGTTTGTCGGAAGCCTTTTATAAGACACACTATGGGCCAGATTCCAAAAGTCATGCTCTTGATGTAAGTGACGTACTCCGGTAAGTCCTGTGTATAAAGCAGTCTTACAGCAGATGAGGTCACTTACAACGAGAACAAGCCGTTTGGAATATGGCCTTATATTTCCTGTCAGGAAGCTGCTGTCCAGGCACTGTTCCTGTGATATACAGACTTTGATAACCAGCGAGATATTTTGTCACTTGTTCTGTACAACAACCAATATTCATCTTTTTTTGCTATAATCTGTTAAACTCCACTATGGTAATAATATCAGATCAATCTATCTTGTGTTTTTCTTAACTACTAATGTGCTCTATGTATAGGCTTTCTTTCACAGCCACATTTCTGACATTCCCTGGAACTACATCTGCCTGTGTTTTATTTAAGCTGTTCTTTATCCTAATAACCCTTGAGCCCCTTTTTGCTCCTTCCCTGGAATGTTTAATGATTCCTATTTGGACTGCATTATAATCACACTTCTCAACCACTTAGTGCAAGAAATCTGAACAAAGCCTAAAATAACAAGGGGACAAAGACCTAAAAATAGGGACAGATTTTAATTATTTCTCTTATAAACTTAGAAAGTTACTAGATTAACAGGATTTGTGTTAGCATGCCTTTCCTGAAAGATGTTAATTCTGAAACTCAAATGCATGTCATTATTTAGTGACTTCAATCCATAATGATTTTGCCAGCACATCACACATTTTGTGAAGAACAGGACAAAGATATGAGGTGAAAATCTGGACATTCTGTGAAAATCTGTACAGTTTTGAACTATGATAAGTAATCCACAACCTCTTGAGAAATGTTTCTTGCATCCACAGATATCTCTGTGAAAACAAATTGAAGTATCAAAAAACAATGTTCATATGTTGACGCTGTAGTATCTTTCTACCTTTTTCATGCTGTGATAGCTTGATACTGCACAAATTAAATTATTCGGAAAGATTACAATCTTCTTGGACTTTGCTGGCAAAGAGCAGTATGTCTTTCAGACTGACATTATATTTCATAGTTATGTTATCTGAAAAATCCATCTAAATGTTATCAGGACAATGTTCCCAAATAAGTTTTCTACAGTTTTATTAAAAAGCATTAGAAAATTTTGCCATACAGTACTCTATAACTCCACATGAAGTATTTATAGAGTTCAAAAACATAATTTCTTTTATTCTGCTCTCTTTAAAGATCACATCCAAAGTTCTGTTTCAAAACATGTGAATCACTTTGGAAATAGCACCCATAATGTGACCTTCTTATCAACAGCACACATCCTGCTTTGACAGAAATGAGTGGTGTTCTTGATGACATGTAAGAATTAATAGCTTGCAGACATCCCACCTTTGTTTCTGCCAAGCTGGACTTTTTAAAGATTATTGTTACGCACAGTTGTTATGCAATGATGTCCTTCTATGGGTAATAGTCTAGGCAAACAAGGTCAAAAGGGAAGAACTATAATATGGGGGGGGGGGGTCAGTAGACTTTTGTTAAAGTACCAAAAAATATTGTGGCCTATACACAACCAAAGGTGGTAGTCTGATATACCTGACCTTCTTTCTTTAGCAGTCTCCGATACTTGCAAAGACAGCATGATACGTGGGACTGAACCACTATGCTGTAAGAAGTGATTAATGACAGGAAGTTTTATGGTAACCATTTTAAAACTTGCATATCTAGGAACATAAAGAATTGTTTCTACACTGTGATTTAAACTTTTCCCATGTCTCTGCATTGTTACCTGAACAACACTGATCAATGCAATGAATCAATGTCCAAGTGAAACATCCCGCTGCCAGTTTGGGCACAGAATGATCGCGTCACACTGATGGCTGGCACATATATTCAGAATCATGAGCATCAGGTGCCACGCAGGGGATTTCAGCAGCAATAAGTGCAGAGGTGGTCCTTTGAATATGATCTTTAAGTGGTTGTACTGCAGTATTTGGCCTCATGCATGTTACGTGTTGGTTGCCTTCAGGTACACTGCTTATGTAGTACTTTTGTCCTTTAAAATGTCAAGATTGAATCCACTAGAGCTAAAAAACAGAGATACCCCAAAATACTCAAGCAAGTCTGGTATCCCACCTGCAACCAGAGGGTTACAGGGCTAACATGAAACAGAGTACAAAGGATTAGTTCAGATAAAATCACTTTTTCTAGCAGATCTATGAGAATTTGTCTGTCTTATACCCTCCCTGTGAGAGGAATAAAGATGCCTTGTTGAAGTTTCAAGTAGTTTATTCAGTTAAGTAGGTAGATGGATGAGTGTTCTTGTTATGAGACCTGATTGGCTCCTACATTTCAGGAGCTCCAGGTACCTGACTAATGACCTTTTTTTTTCCAGTTTAGGAGGCGCAGGTGTGGGACACAGAAACAAGACTTGGTTGACTGGACCACTCCTCCATTTCAATAGCTCCTGGTACCTGATCAGGGGATCTTTTATTTTTTAAATTGCCCCTCATTTGTGGATAAATAAGTAATGAGGTGGATTAGTTCATATAAGTTTATTGCACCTTTAGAAGCGTCATTGCTTATGGACTTCCGGTCAATATTTAAATCTCCCACTATGATAGTTTCCAATGGAATATTTGAGGAATCCCAGTAGAAGAATTATTCTGCTGTACTTGTATTGTTATCTGAAGGAATATACATTCCACTTATGCACAGAGATTTGCATTTATTTTTTTTTGAAGATATATGAGGATGTCAGCGTTATTTATTTCTTGGGGTTTTGAGGGATGAAGAGTAATAGTTAAGGTGATTGTTGTAAAGTATAGCAACACTATCTGTATTTTATATCTAGTCTTAGAATACTGTATCCTGGAGACATAATTTTATCATCTTTTATATTTTCTTTTAGAAAGATTTAATAGATACAATGACATCTGGTGCTATCCAGACATGAAATTCTCCTAGTTTATTCTAATGCTTCTTAAATTCTTAAATTTATAATAAGCAAATGTAGGCTGGATCATTTAGTGGGATGAGAGGGAAAACGACTGTGAATGAGAATCTGTGAAGGTTGCTGTGTTACACAGAGAACAAGAGTTTGAGAGGACATTCTCAGACAGTTTGATAAGAAGGACTGAGTGTAGGCTAGAGGGAAAATTGATATTTGGATTGATTCTAAACCCTAGTTTTGGAGAATGAGATTTGATGCTAGATCACTGATCTTGAATAGTTAACTAAAAGCTGAGGGGATGAAGACTGGAGATATAATAAAGTAGGTGGTGTTCTGAGCCTGTGAAAACGTACCTGGAAGTGGTAGTTTTTTTTTTTTTTTTTTTTGGAATTGCAGCTGATAGAAGGTTACGTAGTGTGTTTGTAATATTAAAGCAGGAATTAATTAAGTTTGAAGGGAGCATGATTAGGTGAGGACATATAAAGAAATGGAGGAAGCATTGCTAGAAAAGTTAGGATGTGGGTGGCAGGGCCAGATTCAACACAAGGCAATGTAAGCAGCTGCCTAAGGCCTAGTAATGACTGAAGGGCCCAGCCCAGCAAGAAAATATGTAAGAAAGAAACACTAACAAACACAAAATCAATCCTTGCTCACTGCATGGAACTTGAGCTTTCATTGCTTTTGCATGGAACTTCATTCCACTTACTCATTGGCTCGTAGTTTGAGCCAGCAAGCAGGGCATCCAGAAGCTAAACTTTAAAGTGTGGTCTACCACAGCAGAATCTTAAAAATGTCTTGGGTTCCTGAAGTGAGATAACCCAATAGCAATTATCATTTGGTTCATAATCTTCCTGAGATATGGCAAAATCATCTAGTATTCTATGCCTTTGCTACTTTGTTGCAAATTTTCTAGGCTTGACTCTTCCAAACTAATATTCCTACCATACTTTGTATTTATCAAAGTGTTATTAAAACTCACAGTTGGAGAGCTACTTTAAACTGCTTTACCAGGGATAGCTACCAAGTACTTCTTCCTGTCTATATGGACTATGGTGGGTGAGATATATATTATTAAACTGACAACTATGACAAAAGTTACACCTTTCTAAGAATTTATGGAGGTGTCACTCTGTCAGGTGATTATCTGGATTGTGATACCAATGATCCCAAATCTACAGTAGATAGTAATTCCACATATTGATACCCCAGTATCATGTACATGCATCAAAGTATCAATAATATTAGTTATCACATATTGAAGATTCTATATTAGTATTCATTAAATGAGCGTTATTTTTTCATTTTCTTTTTCTACCTACTACTTAACATTTGTATTAAATGTTTTTTCTCTTTTTACCATAAATCTGTTTATCTGGTATTAATCTTGAGTTAACTGTATTTTTCTTATTCCTATTTTTAATACCACAGCAGTTAAAAATGGATATCCAGTTAATTTAATCTATCACTTCTTTATTTACATATTACTACAATTCGTGCCTTTGTTGAAGGTTGGGTGTCAGGGCCGGCAACTCAACACCATAAAAAACAACGGCCAATCATTAGCGGACCGGAGTTCCGATGTAGCGACCCCTAACCGGGAAAAGCCGAAATACAAACAACAACAACCACAATTCCTCCTTCCATAATGAAGCAAACTCAGTAATCATGTTTATTGATTTTTCTATTGTTGCTCCTACAAGTATTAGACCCATTGAACGTTCATATTAATTCTGATAATCTGTAACCTTACCTCTCAGCTATCCAGGATTTCACATAATGTCCATATTCTTGCCTCATAATTTTGAACTGTTCTTCATAAAATTTGTGGTTTTCTGGCAAACCTTCCATAATTGCAGTCAGACTTCATACCCTTTGGAAAATGTAGGCTAATGTAAAGCCTGTTATTCTAGCAACTTTCCAGGTTTTAAAGACGGTATTTACAATCGGTCCCTAATTCTATCCCTTTGTTCCTCCATTATTTTTGACTTTCTCCACAATTCTTGAGCAATGAAATAGAGAAGTATATTTGTAACAGCTGAGACATTGACTTGTAGGCACCAAATCTTGATTTTTAATATACTACCCCTGCAGCACACTCACTTAGAAATGTATTATGTAATAAGCCTTCCAGTTCATAGTTATTTAATATATCCATACTTGTTTAGTGAGAAATGATCATTAAATGAGATAAGTGATGCAATGAACATATCCTTATTTGGTGTGTGATATTAAGACTTTGCCACCAGATAAACCAAACTATTTAGATAAGCTTAAAATATAATAAAATTCACTTACAAAAATAGCACAGCTGAGGTTATACAAGCTTACTAAATGTACAAATGTATAGAAATTTAATTTATATGTTAACAACAGGTAAGATCCTACAGGTGTCCACTATACCACTGTATATTCTTGTTATATACACAACAAAGAAACCAAATATTCAGTAAAGTGCTCCTTTTATCCTTGCAAAATCTCTAAAGTTCAAAGTAATATCAACGTAAAAAAACTGAAAACTGCTGGGTACCATAAAAGCAAATAGTAGTTAACCACAAATAAACCTCTGTTCTTTTTAATAAATGTAAGTCACTAGTCCTATAACAATACTTTGTTAATTTAATAGTAAAGACGTATGATTTTACACTTGCAAAATATATCATGTAAGGACTTCTGTCTATGCCAGTAAGAAATTTTGTAAGTGCAACAGCAAACCTATTTCAAAAGATGTTTCCCTTCTTTCTGTAAATGACTCAATGCTTAAAACTATTAGCGACAATATATTATTTGTACCTGTAACTTCTAAGGACTCTCATAAAAATATCAGTAAATGGTTTATTTATGCAACCAGAAATAAGTAAAAAGTTATGCTATAAAGTACTTTATCAATGAAAATGATCAGTTAACCTGAATAAACAAGTTGATGTTACCTAAATTCACATCTCAAACTACTAATCACCTAAATGAGTCTGTTATCCAGAGTTTACATGAAACACTCTAATTTTAGCATTCTACCAATCCCCTAGTAGTATGATATCATGCAAAGACTCTCAAAGCTTGTCCTTGCATCTTTCAGAAGACACACAATGAGACTATATACACACAAGTAGGTGGACTTAAAGCAGTGCCACTCACTGCTGATTGGTTAAATCACTTATCCTTTACCAGACCATTGCTGCTCTGTGTCCTTATAAGGACAAGAGGTTAGGAAACAAAGAAAAAGAAGAAAACTAAAGCAGCATTTATGCACAATAACATGTCAGCAAAAGGAGGTGGACTTAAAGCATTGTCACTACTGCTGATTGGTTAAATCACTTATCCTTCAGTAGACCACCAGGAAATTGTTAAAGGAAGCATTTCTAGAATTTTTAAAAAAGATGAAGGAAGAGCTGCTAAATAAAAATGAAATACAAATTGCTATCCCTGGGTCTTTATTAGACAACAAAGGGAAAGACACAGATCAAAGCATCAATATTTTAAAGAATTTGCAAACTTTTGTATGCATATGGGTGGGGTGGTTTGCTTGATTTACTATGTAGGTAGCATTCTTTGCCTTACTTTTACCTGTCTTACTTAGCTTTCACTGAGTGTTCAGTGACAGGAAAAGACTTCACCTTGCCCTCCCTACACCTGTCTAACTCAACAAATTATTTTATGGGTATTCATTACTACGTCATTCTTTATCAACAAATTATTTTATGGGTATTCATTACTACGTCATTTTTTATCACTCTTGTTTTCTGTTTTGTCCTCTCAACATAAGCTGCTACATGCTACTTTGGGTCAATTATTTCCATCTTGAAGCTTTCTCTTCTTCCTTCATCATATCACATATTTCTATATTTTATTTCTACTTTTTGGTGAGATTGGACCCAGCCCTAGGCTAGATTCCTACAAAAAATCCTCATTGTCTTATTAGCAGTTTGAGTGCATGCAATATTCAAAATAAATGTCCCTACCTCCAAATATATCTGAAAGAACATAGCCCATTAGTCTTAGCAATTACCACATCCTGATGAAACCTCATTATGTAATTCAGCAATCATTCTTTCAAAATGCAATTAAATGCATTGCAGTGTCAAATATGTAGAACTTGAATAGGCAGCAAGGTCCTGTTACATGCTGACAAATCCATCCCTTGTCAGCTGATACTGATTTGAAGCCCATCCCTTATTAGCTGATACTGATTTGAAGCCCAGGTGGTTAACTTTCGAGTATCTTATTGGAAGTTCAAAACTGGGAAACATTAACTGTTTATAAAGGCTTTAAAAACTGTTGTGATATTCTGCGCCTATTTGGTTACTTCGAGGTGACCTTTGCCTGGTCTACAGGGAATGTCTGAATCTTTGTCTGTTTTACAAGGCAATATCTGATCCAGTTGTATTTCAATGTCAGTGCCTACAATGCAGTATTGGGTGAGGTTGGCATAATGGATTAGGTGCTTACCTTGCAAGCATAAAGTGCTGGGTTTGATTCTCACATAGGCTAGTTAGTTAGGCTTAAAATAATTCACAAAGGCAGGTAGCCTAGTACTAATCTATTAACTTATGCCACTACTGTCAGGCTCCAGTGGCCTAATGGATAAGACATTGGCCTTCTAAGCCAGGCATTGTGGGTTCAAGTCCCATCTGGGGTGATATAATCTTGAAGAACTGGAGGTTGGTATAGAGGATTAAAACTCTGAATTTTTAGCAGTTTCTGTGGCTCAAAGGACTAGGCCAATTAGCTTTTATGGTGGTGTTCATAGTTCTAATCTAAATAGCCATTTATTTCATGTGAGAGGTTGGCATAATGGTTACAGTGCTTGACCTAAAGACACAAGATGCAGGGTTTGATTCTCATGTAATCTTCTTTATATAACTGTTCCCATTGGAGGGTTACATCAGGAAGGGCATCCAGTGTAAAACCTTTGCCAAATGACATATGTGGACAACAACAGGGGGTTTAATGCTGGAAATAAATATCAATATAAGAGAGATATACATATTAAAGAAAGCATGTGCTTTTCCTTGAAATCAGTCCATAACTTCCTTTAAAATAATTTGATATATGTATGGGAATAAAGAATGTCATCATGGAGTTACAACAATCATGTTTCATGAAGGCCACTAAGTCATATGTGTGACAATTGAACCTGGGAGCCTACAGTACTGAGTGCTAATATTCCAGACTCACTGAAGCTCTTACCAAGGACTCCTTCCTTAGTAATCATTGTCTTGATGTCAGTCTCCTTATCTTATGATTAAAGTAGGATCCCTAAAAGTTAATGGCTTGCTGCCCTGAACTTGGAGGCTATACTGTCTCAGGTAACTCAGCAGTAATGAAGCCTTATATGTCCCTCTTTCAATATTCTTCCCTTCTTACAAAAATACTGCACAGAAAAAAAAGTGTTTAAGGCAACCCATGTCCCTGGATCAGTTCACAGATCTACAAGACCATTGCTATGAGGAAATAACATGATTTTCTTACAAATCTTTGGGTATCCCTTCCTTTTGGAACAAATATTGCAGTATTAGAAAACCAGTGTAAAAGCCAGCAAGAAGGCAAAAGAAAATTTTCTAAAAGAAAGACAATTACTGTTTTCAATAACATTAAACTGTTTTGGTAGGAAAAAAGTAGTCTCGCCGGAAGGTCTAAACATAGCTCAGGCATTTCTTTTCAAATTAATGTCCATATTTATTTCTCTTCCTCCAGTACGGCTGTTGCTTAAGCTTGTTATGTTTTAGTTAAAGCCTGTTATTGAACCTAGTAATGCTCTTTACATACAAAGCCTGCTGTAAACCAGGACAGAAATGTTTCCCAGCTTCTGTTTTTACAAGTGTCCCATAAAGAGGTCACTATTTAGTTGTGCACAATCCCTAACTAATGGCTACCCTGAATCTGACAAGATTCAGCCATGTTTTGGCTTGTAAAACCTTCATTAGTATTCCTCTGTGGCACATTATTATCACGAACATTTCACTAGAAAACACTATTTTCTGAAATCAATAAAAAGTCTCAGCGATGAAACCAAATCTAACCCTTAGACCCAGACTGGATACTAAAAGCATAATAAAAGCTTTCTTTACACAACTGTAGTGATACTGATGTTTCCTCCTGTTCCCTCCTGATAAAAAATGTGATTTTTTTAGAAGTGCTCCTTGTATAAACAAAATTCTTCTCCTCTTTACCATTAATATTCTTCAAGCCATGAAGTTTGCCCAACTTACTACAGACTTGTTTCTTGATGTTACCAAAAATGTTTTACAGTAGAGAGTCAATTATCCAAACACTGATTATCTGAAATGTCAATATCCGAATGTAGCCTTTCAAATTTTTGGGTAGGGAAAATTCATAAAGTTTAACTCTGTAAACGTTATACGTATTCACTTGTGTGTGTTTTTTGAGCTTCAAGTACAACAACATACTGTACCATTTTGTACTTACAGTAAATTTGTTTTATTTTTCTTGTTTAATGTTCATTAAAAACATTTTTAGAAGTTTTTAATCCGGTTTAATTTTATGTTTGATTATCCGAACAGTTTTGATTAGCCAAACTACCCCAGGTCCCAATTACTTTGGATAATCAACTCTCTACTCTATTCTGTTTCACATTCTTTACTTTCTGTGTCAGCTATTGATTCTTATTAAGAGTGGCAGAGGCACCTCTCTAAGTGTTTAACCAACAAAAAGTCTTTGTTCCCATCATTTTCCATCACTTTCCATCATTATCAGCTTGCCACAAGTGTCAGTTTAACAACTCTTTTGTTCACAATCTTCTCAAACAAGATCTTTCTTAGCTTATCTATAAAAATTATGTTGTTTGCGGAAGACCCAGCCATTTGTTTTTCTTTCAAATGTATATGAAAAATTGAAAATAAACTATCCCATGTCTTGTTGCTTCTAAGCAGCTATTTTTCTAACAAATGACTTACTAAACAGCAAACCCATTCTCTCATGATACCTTTAAGTGGCTTACTCTTCAAACTTTGCTGTTTCTTCTTTTACTGAAAGTGGCATCATTTTCTGAGCACATCATAAAAATCATTAACAAAATTGAGGAGTTTTTCAATAGTTGGCACAGACAGATTTTCTTTGCATGGAAGGGCAGTTTAGAAATGGTAAGAGTACACTAACCTTTACCTTACACTATGGAATGCAGCTTAAAACCACCTTCTCTAATGATGAATGTCTGCTTTAAGAAGAATTAAGCAAAACATCAAGAGTAACAGTGCATTTCAATCCCAAGAATACATAACCATCTCTCTTTAGGAAAGGTAACTACCCATTTCCTTTCGAACCATGCAACTAACTGCTGGTCAGCTTCTTCTATCCTTTTCCGTCGCCAAAAATGGAATTCTCTCCCTCCATCTCTAAGAATTTCTGAGAACTCTGAACACTTCAAAACCCAGCTGCATTCTTACCTCTCCCAAAAATGGAAATGCAATTGCACTCCACCTATCTAACCTGCTTAATGCATAAATACTTTATAACACACAGTTTGTTCTTCCTTACGCACTATTGATTAACCGTATGTACTGCCTTCATGCTAATGCTACCCCATACCACTCTCAGATGATTTAAACCTCTGTATTAATTTAACTCATGCTAATATTCATGCATAAAGAACTCATCCATGCTAATGCTACTTCTATACCACTCTCAGAGGATTCAAACCTCTGTATTAATTTAACTCATGCTAATATTCATGCATAAAGAACTCATTCATGCTAATGTTATTTCTATATCATTATCAGATGATTTAAACCTCTGTGTTAATTTAACCTTGTACTACTGTTCTCAACCACTAAGCATGTAAATATGCTTTACATCCTTCTCCAAGCTTCTGTTTAACTTTTGTTTATTTTTTTGCTATTTTGTATGTAAAATTTGCTTAGATTGTTTCTGTTTCCACTATGTATTGTACTTCATATTATGGAGCTTGTACTATGTATTATTGGAGCTTTTCTCCCTGGGCCTCCACTGAAAACAGGCTCTTTGAGCCCAGTGGACCTCCCCGGTCATCAAACTGGAAATAAATAAATAAATAAATATTGCTGTCTTATGACAGACTATCCTCTCAAGGATATTTACTACATATCAAAACCTTCTTAACAAGGCTTTGCTTAGCTCTGTGTCACAGAGATACTGTGACTGCAAACAATATACATATAGGATCATAGGTTAGTACTAAGCTAACTGCCCTTGTGAGTCATTTATCCCTTGTGAGACTCAAACCCTGCACCTTGTGCTGTGAGGCAAACACCTTAAGCATTAGGCCTCCCTCCCAACTCCAAAAGTATTTCATTCTTTTCATGTCACTATTCATAGGTTCATAGATTAGTACTAGGCTAACTGCCCTTGCGAGTCATTTTAAGCCTAGGCAATTATATATATTTATACATATATATATATATATATATATATATATATATATATATATGTATATATATATATATATATATATATATATATATATATATATATATATATATATAATATTCCAAAATATTGAACACCATAAGTTCAAACTTGGAATTTTGAATATTGATAACAGTGAACACTCACAATAATGATTTTTTTCCCAGGGAAAAAATTTGCTGTTGTGAGAAACATACACACAACACAAACACACCAAAAATAAATAAACCACACACATACAGTTAACAAAACCTAACCTCACACTAAACCATACATACATTACTAACTATCCACTTACCTTAACCCACATCCTAACCCTAAGGTCCTTAACTATCGCACACATACCCTACTAAACTATACACAAACAAACTAATTAATACACACATACAGATGTTCATCATGTTACCCTGCTGCAGTCATCACACTTGGGTTATCCTGCCGTCAGGCGGTCCCGCAGTCGGCCCGAATTCCAAAGTCTTGGTCCAGCGTCGGTTGCTGTCGCTTCTTCCCTGACGTCAGTGTGCCAGGGGTATATAAGAGGCATCCAATGCCATTTTCTTCAGTCTTTCTTGCCGCACGGTGCCCGAAGCAGAAGCAGTTCGCAAGTGCCGGTCGGCCGACACCTGAGATTTCCGATTTGAATTTCAGTCCGAAGTCTTCAATAAAGCTAAGTACCCCATTGGGGAACATTTTCTTGCCTCAGTCCGATGTCAGAAAAAGTTAACAATTGCATTTCTTGTGGGAAGTAAATACCTCATAAGGACTTCCATTCCTATTGTATTCCTTGCCTAGGCCCAGACCATGACGTCACAGGTTGTCGGTTTTGCGCTAGGTTTAATAAATGCACTATCAAATGCCGTTTTGACTTTGCATGGCATTACTTTGGTAGGAAATTTAATTATATCATGCCGTTGGAGCAGCCGACGACCGCAATTCATAAAAAACGCAAGGATAAGGACAGGCAGCCTAGGAATAAGCCAGACCCCAAGGCCTCAGCTGGGCCTGTTGCCGGTTCTCCGGTTTTCAGTGAGGCGCCTACGCAGCCCCTGATGACCGCAGACCTGGAACCCCAGACAGCTGCCAACTCCCAAGCAGAGTCTACTAGGCCGATACAGCCATCTGCCGACACCGGAGCAGAATTAGACACCGGTGCAGAGGAAACACCTACGGTTGCAGAAGGTGTCTTCAGACCGACTACACTCACCATTAAATCTTATGCTAAGCTTAAAACTCCTTTAAAACCTAAGAAAACTGTTCATCAGTCTACAGGTCAAGGCCCCATGCCTAAGAAACAGATGCTTAAGATGGCTGAAGATTTAATTACCCTTATCAGGGGATCCCATCCCCCTCCTGATAAAAGACCAAGACAAGAGGAGGATTATGCATCCTCTGACCAGGTTTCTCTCTCCTCAAATTCTTCTGAGGAACAGGATTACACTTTCCCACCTTATGAGGATTCTGATGCTGAAGACTCTATTCCCTCAGCATCTTCCCCTGAAGACTATTCCTTTGGGGAAACATTACATACCATGAGGGAGCATTTCCACTGGGAAAGCCAGGGTTACTCACATTCTAAGAAAAGGCTCAGAGAGTTCCTTTTATTACCCCAACACAGACCTCTTGCTATCCCTCCTATTTTAGATATTGTGGATGATGTTTCTTGGAGTCTAGTTTAAATCCAGACTCTCTACCTCCTGCTCCAGCCAAACCAGACAGATACTACAGAGTACCTGACTCACATAAATTCCATTATAAAAGCCCTATAGCTGACCCAGAAACCATATCCCAGAGTCCTAAGGGAGCAAAAGCTTCTATGGCTAAAACTCCTGCGCCCTCTGAAAGAGATTCCAGAGCCCTAGATAGATGGGGAAAGAAAATATACACCTCTGCAACTCTGGCTATGAGAGCATTGAATTGCCAGTTTCACATGTTGAAATATCAACAATTCCTGATGTCTCAGTTAAAACAAAAAATGAACACATGTTCAGAACAGCCTGAATTCAAGGAAATGCAGGATCTGTTGCATGCAGCTGAACAGGTGGGCAAGCATACTTTACAATGCGGATTTGATTCATTGGAAGCTTCCTGTAGAGCAGCTGTTACTGGCTCTGTCATTCGTAGACATTCTTGGTTAAAAGAGAAAACCCTCCCTGACCATGTTAAAGCAAAATTATTAGATGCACCTTTACAACAAGATGTATTATTTGGTGTCAAAGCAGAAGAGGTTTTAAAGAAAATGGAGGATAACGCTAAATCTATGCAAACGGTCAAGGATTTCTTGCAGGTACAACCCCCTCGCTTCAGCAGAAATTGGCCAACAAAAAACTGGTCCTTTCCAGCTTCAGACAGATCACAGAGGGGCAAATACAGACGCTCAAGGGGCAGAGGTCAGTCACAGGGCCCTTACAAACCTTGCCAATGGGGTTCTGCTACCCAGAAAGGAGGAGAAGACAGGCCCCAAGCTAGCAGAAGGCAGACACAATGACTCTATCCTCAAACTACCAAGCAAATCTCTCCTGGCAACACCCTTGGGAGGAAAACTAGCATTTTTGAAGACAACTGGCACATCATCACAAAAGACAAATGGGTTCTAAACATTGTCTCTCAAGGATACAGATTCTACTTTCATACCTTACCAAGGATCAAAGGAATGTCAAACTTGCCACCAAATCAATGGGCAGAGGCACAAAAACAAATTCCAGCTCTCATGAACATGAGAGCCATTCAACAGGTACCCACACAGGTGCAAGGACAAGGATTTTACTCAGGACTCTTCCTAGGTCCAAGAAAGGACAAAGCATGGAGACCCATTCTGGATCGTTCAATTCTGAACACCTATCTGCAAGTGCCAAAATTCAAGATGCTAACACTACAGCAGCTTCTTCCCATGCTGGGCAAGAATGCTTGGCTAGTCACTTTGGACCTCAAGGAGGCATACCTGCATGTCCCTATCAGACAAAATTGCAGAAGATACCTCCGCTTCATTGCAGGTTCAACGCATTATCAATTCTCTGCACTGCCCTTTGGCTTATCTACTGTGTCCAGGGTCTTCACAAAATGCCTGGCACCAGTAATTGCATACTGCAGACAAAGAGGAATTCAAATATACCCATACCTGGACGACTGTCTTATTCAAGCAGAAAGCAAGGACATTCTTTTACAGCATCTGGCATTTGTCAAACACCTTCTAAGTTGCCTAAGGGTACACAGTAAATGAAAAGAAATCAAAACTAGTGCCGTCACAAAACATAATATTCCTGGGTGCGAGCTTGAATACAACGGCCCAGATGGACTATCTCACGCCAGACAAACAACGACAGCTGTTTCAATATTTCAAAATAATGGCAACAAAGACCCAACACCCTGCAAGAAAAATTCTGCAGGCCTTGGGATTCATGGCATCTTGCATACTACTAATACCATTTGCAAAACTGCATATGAGGAAATTACAATGGTACCTGAAAAATGTATGGACTCAGCACAGCCACAGCTTGGAATCAATGATTCCACTCATTCCTTGCCTTCAACAGGAGTTTCTATGGTGGGCACAGGCATGTCATCTCAACAAGGGTCAGCCTTTCACCTTACCCACAGTCAGGCAAACTATGACAACAGATGCATCGGACTATGCCTGGGGAGCACACATGGCAGGACAGTGCATTCAGGGCAAATGGACTACAGATCAGAGACACCTGTATATCAATCAAAAAGAAATGCTAGCAGTGCAGAATGCCCGAACAGCTTTCAAGGACCTTCTACACCCAGGGCAACTACTAATAAGGACAGACAACACCACAGTTATGTGGTACATAACAAAGCAAGGGGGCACACATTCATACCCTCTATGCAGGCAAGCAATAACCTTGTGGAACACTGCACTGTCTTACCAGGTTCAATTACAAGCACAATTCCTGCCAGGAAAGAAAAACACATTGGCAGACAACCTAAGCAGAAACATCATGGATCCACACGAATGGAAACTAGATCCACAAGTATTTGCAATGATAGCTCAAAAATGGGGACGCCCAGACATAGATCTGTTTGCAAGCCCCCTCAACCACCAACTGCAAAAATTTTGCACAAGGACCTTCCATCCACTAGCTTGGAAAGTGGATGCCCTCTCATTCAGTTGGAAAACATTAACAGTGTATGCCTTCCCTCCGCTGCCTCTTCTAGCAAAGGTACTGCTGAAAGTCAGATTAGAGAGGCCTCAAATGATTCTCGTTGTGCCAGATTGGCCACGCCAACATTGGTATCCAATTTTAAGGAACATGGCCCAGGGCCCACCATGGATTTTGCCACAAATTCCTCACCTGCTCACCCAGCAAGACAATCTGATTCTACACAGCCAGCTCAAGACTTTAAATCTGGCTGCATGGCAAATTACCTAAACAACCAGCCAACACCTTTATCCAAAGCTGTTATGGATGTCATTCTGGAGGCCAGGAGACCCAGCACCAGGAAAACCTACTCAGACAAATGGAAAAGATTTTGCGCCTGGATCCAGGCTAAAGGCCTAAATCCCCTGGAGCCGAACATTCCTCAGATTCTACAATATTTAACTGAGATGTTACACAAAGGACTTTCCTTTTCATCTATTAAGATCCACACCTCAGCAATTTCAGCTCATTACAACACGGATCCTCCTTTATTTTCACATCCACTCCTAAGACAGTACCTCAGAGGGGCTAAGAACTTAAGACTGCCAAGGAGAGCTCCAACACCTACTTGGGATCTCAACTTTGTTCTGGAAAAGCTTACACTGCCGCCCTTTGAACCAGCTTTTTCAAATGACTTAAAATTTCTTTCATGGAAAACTGCCCTACTACTAGCAATAACCTCAGCTAGTCTCAGAGATACAGGCACTAATGGCAGTGGAACCTTTCCTCATTTTTCATCAAGACAGAGTTTCTCTACGAACTAATCCTTCCTTTATGCCAAAGGTGGTATCCAGTGTGGCCCTAAACGAAACCATTCACTTGCCCACCTTTTTCCCAAATCCCCAGAACAAAGGAGAAAGACTCCTGCACTCTTTGGACATTCACAGGCAATTACGTTACTACTTGGATAAAACTAAGGCTTTCAGAAAAACTGACCACATGCATATTTGTATGAGTCTGAACACACACACACACACACACATGGATACTATATATATATATATATATATATATATATATATATATATATATATATATATATAAACACACAGCACACACACATGTACACATGCATATTTGTATGAGTCTGAAAACTGTCCACACACACTAGTAAAAAATATCATAAAATAAAATAAAACAAATGTATAGATACATAGCCCAATAATATCACCAAAGATGGTGCTATCAAAAGAATAAGAGAGATCTTTCTTTTAAATATTTGGAGTTATGGATTGATCTAATACTCATTTTCTGAGCACATCATAAAAATTATTAACAAAATCTGGGACATTCAAAGATCAGGAAAGAAAATGTCAGCATTCCCAGCAACAAAAACAGATCTTTAATAATAATAATAACAATAATAATAATAATATAATAATAATAATAATAATATAATAATAATGATAATAATAATAATAATAACAATAATAATAATGATAATAATAATAATATAATAATAATAATAATAATAACAACAATAATAATAATGATGATAATAATAATAATAATAATAATAACAATATTAATAATAATAACAATAATAACAATAATAATAATGATAATAATAATAAAAATAATAATAATAACAATATTAATAATAATAACAATAATAACAATAATAATAACAATAATAATAACAATAATAACAATAATAATAATAATAATAACAATAATAATAATAATGATAATAATAATAATAATAATATTAATAATAATAACAATAATAACAACAACAATAATAATAATAATAATAATAATAATGCTGTGAGAAAATAATCCCATATTTCAACACAGTGATTTCAACAAACTACAAAACGTAAGTCACAGAAGTTGAATCAGTAAATTATAATAAATAATTTTAATAGGTTCCAGGGCCTAGTTCTAGTCCAAGGAACTGAAGAGACCTGACCTTGCCTCTCATTTAGCAATTAGTGAATGTTTCTTAAGATTCTTCCTTTTACAAAAAAAAAAAAAAAAGACAAAAGAAAACCAGTGGTCATTAATCTTAGATTCTTAAATCTGAAGAAATTCATAAAAAGAAGGAAGTTCAAAATTCTGACACAACAAATGCCGCCACTCATTCTGTATGAGGGTCCTTGCCTGTTAGCTTTGAACTTTGAGATGTCTTCATATTGTTAGCCACAAGGCACATAAATTATTTCTAGAGTTGCATGTGGCAATTACTTTCTCACCATCAGGTCTTTCTTGTATGTAGTATTCACAACCTGCTTGGCACAGTATTTGCTCACCTGTAATTAATGACCATACATATTTTCCCTCATCTAGATGACTGCCTCACATAAAATCCCCTTAGAACTTTATGAACAATACTGCACCATTTCGGAAGTTTATAGTGGTGCTGCGGTAGCATTGTCGCCCAACAGTAAGATACCGTCTGGTTCGATTCTCAGCTAGAGCGTCTTCTGTGTGGAGACATGCATGAATGGGCGTACCTTCGTTGAAGGTTGTGCAGCAGAGCTGGCAACTCGGTACGTAAAAATCAACTGCCAATCATTAGCGGACCGGAGTGCTGCTGTGGCGACCCCTAACTGGGAAAAGCTGAAAGACACAACAACATTCATCTCACTCAGTTATTAGCAATCAGCTTTGACAACTTCTCACTCAACATAGTTTGTGGGAGGTGTTGAAGATACCCTTTGGCTTCTCCCATTAGGGTTCACCACAGCGGATCACCAATCCGCAGATTGATTGGCAGTTAACTTTTTACAGTGTTGAATTGCCAGCCTGGCACTCAACCTTCACAGAAGGCTTCAAAATCTCCTTACTCCTAGACAGGGTATAAATAATGATTTTTTTTTTTTTTTTTATATCACACAATAGAAACATTTGAGTGCAAGAATGTTTTAAACGCATTTAGCTCTATGTGCTCATAGATGTATCCTTATTGTCTCTGGTGTCTAATTACATATGAAAAGAATACAGTAGTAGCTGAAGTACCTGTGAGTCCCCAGCTTTCATATTGAAATCTTTCACTACTTCAGTTTGGTAAAGGGATTTCTGTGATGTCACCAGAAAGGTTCAGGGAACAAGGATATCCCCTTAATGTCTCAAATGTACACCAGAAGCTTATCTCAGAGTCAATGTTTTATATCTGGGGTGTGAGCTTGTCATGAAGGGCTAAAATACAAACCCCTTGAGCTCCACCTGTTCGGAGGATCCAACACACACAGGCTTCAAAGAAATAAAGGACATTCATCTAACTCTGACAACCTTCATTTTAGTTCTGAAGGCACAGACACTGCAAGTTGTCTTAAAAACACATTGGTTATGTGACAAATAAAGTGACATGGAGGCATCCATGCTTATTGTCCTTTGCAGAGTAATTGCAATAACACTGGAACAGATGGACCAATATTCTTATAAATTTGACTCTGTGCAATTTACATTCCACACTCAAAATATCTTAATATACACGTAGCAGAAGAAGGCTGTGTATCTGATGAGTATACAACAGACAAGAACATATTTCCTGACATAGTAAAGAAGTTGTAACTGGTTAAAAGTGGATCTTTTTGACTTTTATTTTAATCATAAGCTTCTGTCATTTTGGGGGACCAGAAGCAGTGATGACTAGTGCATTTTTCATTATTTGGACTCAAGAATAATGTATGTTACTTTTAACACCTCCAACTCCAGAGGTTCTTGTGAAGATGAACAGAAGGGAAGAAACTTTGTAGTAATAGCTTCTTGCTGTACAAGGAAGCCACCACTTTCTCTGCTAATACAGATGTCAGCAAATAGCAAAGACCCTGATATTACCGGTTCACTGCAAACTTTTAATTCAGCAGGAAGAAAAACTGATTTTCTAATCTCACTTTGACAGCTTAGAGGACCTCACGCTGATTTCTCATAGGCAACTTATCTTTACAGAGTATTGTTTTTGGGAATGAAAGCAAGAGGTCAACAACCAGGAAATCCTACCTTTCTAAATGTGATAATTTTCTTTTACGATGGCATGCTAAGAATGCCGTATACAGTTTCCTGTTCATTGCCACAATTGTTATAGTGTGTTACTTTCTTATTTAATGCTTTTTCCTGCTAATGTTCATTTGCCTGTCATTTTGGCCTATTTGTCTTTAGAACCAACTATAGCCTGTCAAACAGCCATGAAACACTCTGTGAAGTGTATTCTTCATCTAAGACATCTAAAACATCTGTGGTCCTGCTTGGAGGTTTTTATCATTTGCCATTAATGCCTACAAGTTCAGCATAAATGAAGTATATACCTTGGAAAACTGCATTTACTTCTAGAAGTACTCTTCCACAAGGACAGATTTCACATGAGAACAAATTCCCCTTTTATGCTTAAGATACTCCGAAATATCTTTCAAATTTTATTTTATTTATTTTATTTTTTTTTACATTTGTTGACCGGGCTAGTCCAACTGGATACATGTCCATTTTCAGTAGAGGCCCAGGGAGAAAAGCTCCAAGACATATCAAGTGAGATAATTTTATGTTACATAAAAATAGACCTAGATGAATATATGTACACATTTCCTAAAACTATATACAGTATATTGAGCTAAATATTTATATACACCAGAAGCTAATACAGTATTCCATTGCTGCATAAATGCTTTCATGTTGCAGTACAGGACATTTATTTAATGAGTGAGAGTAGAGTTTGAAAAAAGATGTTTGTAGCAGTAATAATTATTTATTAGTCAGGGTTGCAGCAAGGGCATAGCCAATGTATTTTCAGGAACATTTTCAGTTTTTGTTTAAAGAGTGGTAAGGAAGGAAGGGATGTAAGTTCACTAGGTAGAAGTTTTCATTTTTTTCCCTATTGTATTTGAGAACAGAGAGTCTCCTGCCATATTGTTAGACTTACGAATTTTAATTTGGAGCTTATTTGACGAACGCAAGGCATTAAGATTTCTATAAGGGGTTATAAGGTCTAAGGTCTAAGAGTATTGGAGTATTGTTAGGCTGGTTAAGGATCTTATGAGCGATAGTAAGTTGGTGGAGTTGAAGCAGATTCTGTAGTTCAAGCCACCCAAGGTGCTTGAGGTTATGACAGTGATGGGTTCTGAAGGGTTTACCAGTGGCAAATCTAGCAATGTTGTTATAGGAGGTAGCTAGTTTGAGAAGATTATTTTTAGATAGGTTGGTATAGATTGGTGAGGCATAGAGAAGACTAGAGATTAGATAGGAGTGGGCAATGGTAGTTCTTGCTATTGGTGTTAGGAAAGGTTTGGTTCTGTACATAGAGCTCATTTTTCTGTTAACTGATTTTATAATATTATTAATATTAAGGTTGTTATCTATTGTGATCCCTAGGAGTTTGGTGGTAGAGTCTGGTGATATGAGGGTGCCATTATTAGAGATGACTGAGAAGTCTATAGGTGTTGACCTGCGAGTGGGAGTAAAGAGGAGGAGCTTTGTTTTTTCTGGGATTCAAAAGGAGGCAGTGCTTCATGAACCAGGTCTCAACTATGTTAAAAACCTTCTGGGTTTGGGATTGAAGTTCAGATGCAGATTTAGCTGTACAGATTAAAGTAGAATCATCTGCATATTGTATACAAGTTGCATTGGGAATAGCTAAGTGGAGATCATTAATAAAAATTGAGAATAAGAGGGGACCTAGAATGGAGCCCTGGGGTACACCCACTGTAACTGGCAAGTGAGATGATAGATTATTCTCCCAAAGCACAGCCTGTTGTTTGTTGCTCAGGTAGGAAGTGAACCATTTCATTTATAGAGAATCTAGGGAAAGTGATTTGAGTAGATATATAAGCAAGGTGTGATTTACCATATCAAAAGCCTTAGAAAGATCAATAAATATAGCTGAAGAGAGTATATTGTTATTGCGACATTTATTAATGGTGTCAGTAAAGGATAGAAGGGCAGTAGTGTACTATGGCATGGCCTAAAGCCATGTTGGGTTTTAGCTAGTATATTATGTTAAGTGAGATGGCTTATTAGCTGATGATGGATGCATTTTTCCATTATTTTTGCTAAGGGGGATAGAAGGGCTATGGGCCGATAGATTAAATAGTCTTTGGAATTCTCACCTTTGTGTAGGGGGATGATGTGTGAGATTTTCCAGATGGCAGGGATGGATCCTTCCTTAATAGTTCTATTTATCAGGATGGAAAAAGGATAAGCTAATTCTTTAGCTGCTTTTTGGAGATATTCAACTGGAATCTGGTCCACTGAAGGGGTACAAGGCTTAAGTTTAGCTAGGAGTTTAAAAATGAAATTAGTAGAGATGGGTTGTAGTATGAAGGTAGGAAGTGTGCTTGTCATAGGGGTAGGGAGGCTAGAGGTGTCAGGGCTTAGCTTACTAGCTAGGGATTGAATGGCTTCTGTGAAGAAGGAGTTAAGGTCATTTGCAGTTTGGAGGGGAGTCTCATGATTAGCTCCTATAGGTGTTGGTGTAGCAGAATGTCCTGGGTATAGGAGTTTGTTGATACTAGCCTAGAATTGTTGTGGGTTATTTTAGTGTGTTTGCTGCATTTTAAAGTAAACGTTTTTTTTGTCTAGGAGTATAGATGTGTTTGTTGCATTTCTAAATTGTCTAAATGTTTGTTGATCAGATGTGCTTTGAGTGACTAGTTCACCACCTAGTCCAGGCTTTATTTTGAAGTAGGATTATTTTGCCTAGTTTCTTTAGACAGCCATGGGGCTGGTTTTGACCTGATTCGTATTTTACGTTTGGGAGCATGCTGGTCTAAGATGGTTAGGAATTTAGAATTAAAGTATTGGACAGCTTCTTCCAATGGGAGGATTTTTAGATATGTCCAATCACAGGCACTAAGTTCGCTCTGGAATAGATTTTGGTTAAAATGTTTATTGGAACGTATAGTCCTGTTTGATGTTGGGTGTGAGAGGTCTAATTTTTGCCTGATTATATAGGTTAAGGACTGGTCACTTACACCGTTAGGGAAAATACCTACTTTGTAGGTTTGGTGGTGGTTATTAATAAGTATCCAGTCTAAGGTACTCTCTTTTTGGTTTGGCTTGTTAATTCTAGTAGGGGAGGTGATGGTCTGAGAGAAGCCATGAAGATTGATATGTGAAGTGGGATGCTCAGTATTGATGCACTTCCAGTTAATATTAACATCACCAAGTATTATAGTTTCCTGTGGGAATGTTGCTGAGACCCAGCTAAGAATATCTTTCAAGGAGTTTATGTTATTTCAAGGAGGTAAATAGATACATATTATATTTATGGATTTACTAGAATTTAGTTGAATCTTTGAAATAAGGACTTCAGCATTATTGTCTATAGGTGGATTATAGGGTGTGGTTGTAACTTGTAGCCTATCCTTGTAAAGGATTGCTACTCCCCCTCCTTTTCTGTTTGTACGGTCTTGCCTCAATATATTATAGCCTGGTGGAATAATTTCATTATCTTGAGTTTGTTGCTTTAAACAAGTCTCTGTGAGGCATAGAATGTCAAAAGAGTATATATCTAAGAGAGAATGGAGATGCGGATCTTTATTGTTGACACTTTGGATGTTGAGTTGTGCTATCAGGAGTGAGTTGGGGCATTTATTTGCACTAAGTGTGATAGAGGGATTTGAGGTCAGAAGATCAGTAGGTAGGACATTGGCTGGACCTGGGTTAGGATGGATGTTACCATTTTGTGAGGATAGCTCTCGTAGAATGTGCAATTTGTAATATAAATTACTTAATAGAAACTGAGCTTTCTTGGTTGAGGGATTATAGTATTTGATGTGGGACAGCTTGTGGAACTTTGCAAGTAAGTAAGCAGGTCTGGATATTATATTTATGTTATTGTGGGAGGTAGTGAGGGTTTGTTTGGGTGTTTGCTTAGTAGGGTAGTGGAACTGGAGGTTAGATAGGTGTTCAAAGGAAGTTAAGTACTAGGCAGAGGTTATAAAAGATACAAGTAAGGTAATGAGTAGTACTGTAGTTAGTTTTGATATAGTTGTGGTGGGCATGGTGGATACAGTTGGTTGATGGGTGCTACCTATTGGTAGTTAGGAAAGGGCTAAGGAGGTATAACACTAAGTAGTGAGAGCTATGTTATAGTTAAGCAAAGAGAAGGGGTGTGGTGTTATTTATTCAGGATGGTGGGACTCTCTGATTTGTTAGATGGAGAGGGGTGTGTGTCCAAGAAGTATACGTCTAGGACCCCTGGGGTGGGTGGGAATTGGGGGTAGGGTAGTGGAGTGGAGTGAGCTCGCAGGGCGAACGGAGCAGGATAGAGCAAGCCAGCAAGAGTGTAAGACACCAATCAGTAAATCACTGCTTACAGGGACAGTTCTTAGCAGGTAAGCTTTAATTTAGCTGGCCAAAATCAAATAGTAGTATGTGGGAGAACAAATTAGTCACTTTGTTAAGACTAAACATCTGCTCACGTAATGCTCAGGGGTTTATGCTGGATTTGAATGGCAGAAAAGGTGGGCTGTTACCCAGTTAGATATTTTGTAAGCCATTTTTTAAATGTTAGCTGAGAGCCAGTGACTGTGTTCGGTATTCTACTGCCATGCAGGTAACAGCAATTGAAATAGCCAAACAAGGCTTATGAGATGGATATTAAAGCCAAATAAAAATGGAGGGAGGTTAACGGCCTCAGGGTTTGTCTGGGGGTGTGCTGACACTATAGATACTCAAGTAATAATTCCCTAAATTTGAAGAGTAAAACAGTTGAATAACACCTGCAGGTTGGCACCTACACTGAGTGGCTTTAGAGGTCCCGTCTGCTTGTCCAGGAAATTATGGAAGTGGACAGGGTAGTTCCAAATTGGGTAGGATTTCAGATGGGGAGGACAGCCTGTGTATCAGCGCTTTATGACCAAGCTGTAAAAAAACAGAGGAGGAGAATGAATTACATCTACGTGAAAAGGGTTTTAAAGAGGAGAGAAAGCTGGAGGGTCAAGCGGGGAAGAGATGCTTGTTAAAGGTAGAGACTGGGAGAAAAATAAGGAACAGCTGGAGAAGAGAGCAGACTAGGCCAGGAGAAGTAAAAGCTGTTGGAAAGGAAAAAAAAAAAACAAGGAGAGGCAGAGGGTGCAGTTATAACAGTTGATAAAATGTCACAGGCATGTGAAAAACACTTATAAACAACGTAAATCCTGCATGCACAGAAGTATCATACACATGCCCAACTAGCAGACAGATAGACACAGAATATCTGAAATTACTCTTCTAACAACCTATTATATTATGCATATAAAACAGCGCTAGTGTTCTTTAATTCTTGTAGAACAAAAACGGTTTAAAACAGTTTAGGTTATCTGTTATTCAGCAGTAAAACTACACATAACAGGCAGAAACCATGTTATTAACTCTATATCAACAGGACAGCGATGGTATCAGTTAAACAGCTGTATGCAGCTCAAGGTACAACTTATGCATTTCGCAGGACTATATGCATTTTCACTAACATATCCTAATACAGCAGTACTTAGTCATACATGAAGGTCAGGACCTACACTGAATTAGCGTCCAGGGACTAAAAATTGCAAACAACAATCATCTACTCTACAATTTGTATGGCCAGTCCAGTTCTCTGAGCTAAGATAAGTTTAAAACATATCTGCGCTACAAGTAGACACAGGAGGCAGCAAAAATACACTCACAAGCAAGCACACCACGAGGAGGCCCACAGACATCCTAGGTAGGGAAATAGGGTTTTAAGAAATAAAATAAATAAATAAATACATAAATAAAATTATTCCCAAAACTGCACAGCTCTTCAGTTTCTTAAATTTCCTAGAGCTTCCCCATCATGTCATTTTCTTACAGCTGGTTACACCCCGCAACATTGTTCATAAACCAGCAGCCTGTATTGCCCCAACTTCATCCTCCACTCCTATCTCCCCAAAAGACTTCTTCATTCTGAGGATAAAGAACCCCTTTCAATTTATAAACCAAACACATCATGTGGACAAAGCCTCTATTCCTATTCAGTAGCTAAAAAATGGAAATCTCTATCTGTCCCAATCTGATCTACCACTAACCTTATCTTTAAGCAGTCAGCAAAAGAATTATTATCCAAAACTTGGCTCTGCTCATGTACAAGTCCAGGCTGACACCATTATACCCAAGTACTTATTCCTACTACTACTCTCCACTAAACATTTAGCATCCTTTACTCAACTGTCTATCTATCTATCTATCTATCTATCTATCTATCTATCTATCTATCTATCTATCTATCTTCTATCTATCTATCTATCTATCTATCTATCTATCTATCTATCTATCTATCTATCTATTGCTCTGTCTCTATCTGTCTATCTATCTGTCTCTATCTATCTATCTATCTATCTATCTATCTATCTATCTATCTATCTATCTATCTATCTGTCTATACATCCGTCTATCTATATATCTGTCTCTGTCTGTCTGCCTCTCTATCTCTTTATTTAGCTGTCTTGTTGTCTGTCTCATTGTCTGTCTGTCTGTCTATCTGCCTCTCTGTCTATCTCTCTATCTCTCTATCTAGCTGTCTCTGTCTGTCTGTCTATGCATCCATCCATCTGTCTATCTGTCTATCTGCCTCTCTGCTTCTTTATCTAGCTGTCTAGATTTCTCTCTGTCTCCATCTATATGTCTATCTATCTAGCTCTCTATATCTGCCTCTATCCACTCTTATGTATTTTATTCCTTAACCCTCTTTTCCCCTCTTATTACACAATCCTGCCCACCCATCTATACTTAGCTCCTCCTATCACCACTATACAACCCTACTTTATACTCATTACTTATAACTCAAACCTAAACATCTTTGTCTTCCCTACATCTTCCTACACCTTGTTTTAATTTAACATCTGTATTATTGACTAAATCTAAATAATAATACTCACCTGAACTTTTTAAATGTATGCATGCTTTGGTTTTTAGTTCTTTCATAAAAAATATTTTACTTTTGCTTGTGGAAACCTATGAACTATGCTTATATAATGTATCTATGGAATTCTAATGTATCTGGAGTTTTTCTCGCTAGGACACTGCTGGATATGGGTACCTTTGGACCATATGGACTTTCCTGGTGAATAAACACCAGTAAGATAAAATAAAACAAATGATAAAGTAATTTCATCACATTTGTATTTGGATAAATGTCACAAGAATAAAATTCCTGATGTAAAAATACTATCTAAAACAACCTCAAGGTTATGATGTTAAATGCTAGGAGTCTAAACCAGAAACTGCGCCCACTTGAAGCAACCCTCATCTTGGAAGATGCTGACATTTGCACAGTCACTGAGACCTGGTTTAAGGCTGCAGAGAGCACCCCAGCTATGCCAGGTTACATTTCCTTGCACACTTTCAGACCACAAACTGAAGGCATGAGAACTAAAGAAGGTGATGTATCAATATTCATTAAAGATGAATACATCTCTAGACTGGTTAAACAGCACAATTCCCTTGAATTACTTCAGGTGCAATTATCTGTAGGTAAGACCCCTCTTCAGGTCATTGCCAGCTATAGGACCCCCTCCATGAATCAGGACATCCACTCAGCCCACTTGGATATACTTGAGTCAATCAAGATATAACCAAACACCTTGGTTTTGGGTGACTTTAATTACCCATCCATTGACTAGATAAGTTATATGTGTTCTAACTCACTTGTCCTAAAGGTTCCTGGACTTCATTAACTCCACTGTACTGGACCAGCTGGTTGACACACCCACAAGGTGCTCAAACATCCTGGATCTGATGCTCACCAACATGGGGGACTGCTGCACCACCCCGAATGTGTGGCCATCCCTGGTGAGATCTGACCACAAATTAGTCTCACTAGAAGTAACTATAACACAAGACCCCCCCCATAGCAGCAACTATACTAAACAACTTCTCCAAGGCCAATTACAGCCTCTTACGTGACAGCATAAATAGCTTCACAGCCCCTCCCACACTGATGGAACAGACATTTATGCTGAGTTATACACCAATGCTTTATACGAGCACCTGTACAACTGTATTGACTCTGCTGTACCTGATAGAACCAAAGCAAGATCTTCAAGGAAAAACAAACCTGCCTGGTGGACAACTTCCATTAATAGGCTATAAAACAGGACAAAGAAATTGCGGTCTAAGATTAGGTATGAATGGTCTCAAAACTGGAAACACTCTCTCCTCAGCTTAAATATGCAAGTAAGACTCCTAGTGAAGTCTTCTAAAGCTAACTATGAATCCAAATTAGCTTCCCTAGCTAAGGATAACCACAAGGCATTCTTTAGTTACATCCATAACCTCAAAAGTAAGGCCTAGATTTGCTCTGAACTCATAGTTAATGGTACTACATATACAGAATCTGTGAATATAGCAAACCTGCTGGCTGACAGGTTGAGTGAAAACTTCACTCCCCTGTCCCCACTACATATACCCCAAAGCATTCTTAACACCTATCCACCATCTAGTATCTCTGAGGAGCAGGTCTTAAATGCCCTCTCCAAGGCCAAAAATACAGCTTCTATGGGACCAGACAACATCCCGGGCTGTGTTCTACATGGGTTAAAACAGGAATTAGCATCACCATTGGACACGCTTTTCAATCACAGCCTAAGCAATGGCTTCATCCCAGAGGAATGGAAAACAGCTACTTTCATCCCTTTGCAGAAAGTGGGTGCATCCATGGACTCCGGGAACTATAGACCCATTAGCCTGACCAGCCTTATCTACAAGGCCATGGAACAAATCATCATGGACCTTATTAACAAAGATATAGGAAATCTCCAAACGTTCGACCCCACCCAGTTTTGCTTTGTCAAGGGGAGATCATGCCTGTTAAAATTGGTGGACTTCTTCAATACAGTCACCTAAGCCTAAGACAGGGCAAATCTGTGCATATGGCCTACCTAGACTTAGCCAAGGCCTTTGACACAATCTCCCACTCAGGCATCATTGATAATCTTACCCAGCTGGGCATCAACCCATATATTGTCAGGTGGGTTGCAAACTGGCTCACCGATAGAACTCTTACAGTCAAAATAGGGCACTCCACCTACTCCAGCAGACCCGTAACTAGTGATGTTCCACAGGGATCGGTTCTGGGACCCCTACTGTTTGGAATCTACTTCTCTGAAGTACAGGCTAAATCTAAAGGACTGTGGCTGAAAAAATTTGCTGATGACTGCAAACTGAGAGTAATCATTGAAACCCCTAGTGATGTCAACATCCTGTAAGAAGGTCTTACACAGACTAATAACTGGTGCCAAAGCCATGGTCTTAAATTTAATGCAAAAAAATGCATTATCATTCACTTTGGCAGGAGCAATGTTCCTGCAAAATGCCACATCAATAGCTATATGCACACAGTCAATGGTGAGAGATCTGGGCACACAGGTCTACAGCAACCTTAACTTCGATCACTATGTGTACACAATGGTAAAAGGGGCATTTTATATTGCTCATTTCATATGTAAGGGCATTGCCTCCAGAATAAAAGAGGTTATAACCCTCCTGTACTCTTCCCTCATCAGACCAATAATAGAGTAAGTGCAGTGCTCCCTTTGGTATGTTCCTTTCTGCTCCCTTTGGTATGTTCCTTTCTGCTCCCTTTGGTATGTTCCTTTCTGCTCCCTTTGGTATGTTCCTTTCTGCTCCCTTTGGTATGTTCCTTTCTGCTCCCTTTGGTATGTTCCTTTCCAAACACCTGAAGTAACTGAAGAGACCACAAAAGTTCCTTACAAAGAAAATTCAAGGTATTCAAGATCTGCCTTATGTGGAGAGACTGAAATCATTGTCATTTTCTTCCGTCATACAGACTGCTCAAAGGTGACCTGTGGCTTGCATATAGAGCAATCTCTGACCCAGCTTGAATGTCAATGCTGCACAGTCGCAAGTCAAATGGCACATGGGTCACTCGATCAAAGGACCTTAACCTGGAATGTGACATCAACAGATCTTGCTGGAGACAGATTTGTCTCACATAAGTTGCCCCACTTTTGGAGAAGTTTTCTATTCATGTTAAACAAAGCCTCGCATTGGCCCTATTTAAGCGTAATTTGGAAGACTGGATGGGTAACTAGAAATTCACCCTGGAGCTTCCACCTGTGTCCCTCTTGGATAGGGCAATTGATGCTGATTTGAGTGTGTGCTTGATCCAGACACCCTTGGGAACATGGGTTAAACTTGGCTAGGCTTATAAGGTCCCTGGGTCTGTTAGCCTAGTAACCTCCTATGATCCTATGATAAAAAAGTAAAACACGTACTATTTATTATTTTTCTCATATGTTGGTTAGTCAGGAGCAAGCAGGAGCACTAGCTAGAACCTTTAGGACAAGTGAGTTAGAGCACTAGCCAGCCCTGGAACTGCTCATAAAAAATGTGCTCTGTGGAGTGCACTGAGTATACCTAGGCACACCCTGTGGAGTGCACTGAGTACACCTAGGCACACCCTGCGGAGTGCACTAGTATACCTAGGCACACCCTGCGGAGTGCACTGAGTATACCTAGGCACACCCTGCGGAGTGCACACTGAGTACACCTAGGCACACCCTGCGGAGTGCACTGAGTATACCTAGGCACACCCTGTGGAGTGCACTGAGTATACTTAGGCACACCCTGCGGAGTACACTGAGTATACCTAGGCACACCCTGCGGAGTGCACTGCGTATACCTAGGCACACCCTGCGGAGTGCACTGAGTATACCTAGGCACACCCTGCGGAGTGCACACTGAGTACACCTAGGCACACCCTGCGGAGTGCACTGAGTATACCTAGGCACACCCTGCGGACTGCACTGAGTATACCTAGGCACACCCTGTGGAGTGCACTGAGTACACCTAGGCACACCCTGCGGAGTGCACTGAGTATACCTAGGCACACCCTGTGGAGTGCACTGAGTATACCTAGGCACACCCTGCGGAGTGCACTGAGTATACCTAGGCACACCCTGCAGAGTGCACTGAGTATACCTAGGCACACCCTGTGGAGTGCACTGAGTATACCTAGGCACACCCTGCGGACTGCACTGAGTATACCTAGGCACACCCTGTGGAGTGCACTGAGTACACCTAGGCACACCCTGCGGAGTGCACTGAGTATACCTAGGCACACCCTGTGGAGTGCACTGAGTATACCTAGGCACACCCTGCGGAGTGCACTGAGTATACCTAGGCACACCCTGCAGAGTGCACTGAGTATACCTAGGCACACCCTGTGGAGTGCACTGAGTATACCTAGGCACACCTTTGCACCAGCTCTCTTGCTGATGAACTGTAACACCCTTCTTGTTCTTACCTGTACAATGGAAAAAGTACTTACGCGATATCTATCCATTAATGTTCACATTTGGCACAGTCACCAATCTTCTCTTTGTACATATAGCTTTCTTGACCTGATTTTCCTCTGGTTCACCTTTATACACACGAAACGTGCTGTTTGATCATCACCCTCATTGCTCACATTTTTTGAAGCGCAGGTTGTTCGTATTACTTTCCTGTGACACACCCTCCCCAGCCCTTTACTCTCTTCTTTTCTCTCCATTTACTTTCCTTTACGTAAACATAGTTTGAACAAATGCTTTTCTAGCCTCTTATGTATAATTTTGGCACCCTTTTAAGAGAACAAGTGTTCATTATTAGTTTTCCATAGAGAGTTCTGAACGAATGCAGCTGTACAGAAAAGCACAAAGACAGCCTTTGCAAAGAATTAACTGTTAAACATGAAACTTGGAACAAGCAGAAAGATTGACAAAATCATGAATGGTACACGTGATGAAAACATACTACAGGCGTATTAAATAAACTCTGCTCTGTTGGGTTAGTAAACACAAATGATAACAGTAACTCGCCTTGTCAGAGAAATCACTGCTCTCTAGAAGTAGCTTTTATCATCTTTTATAATCAAACAGGTGTTAACAGCATTACACTTCAGGTCCTTTATCTGTTACGTGATAATGTAATCTGTTGTTTAACACTAGAATAGTTCACTGATATGTCAGGGTTGTATAATCACCAAGATACTTGAGCAGGCTAAGTGTTAAGATATACAAAACAGGAAAGAAAAACAGTTGCATTAGCTGTCATCATACCATAGTAATTTGTCTGTCAGAAGTGTCACGCATCTTCTTTTTTTAGATGGCTCGTTTTACTGGAATTAATGACAATCTAATAATAAAGAACTGATGACTAGTTACTGAGGTTGGACAGGATTTTTTTTACAGTTTTTCTTTTATTTCATTTTCAGCATCACAGCATCATTGTGTAAAGTCCACAACATGTATGGACTTAATGTTCACTTTAATGACTTTAACCTTTAATCAGATTGGTGAATGGACTACTTTTATACCCTACCTAAGTACCAGGAACATAGTTGCAGTTAAAAGCAAAATCAAATTTAACAAGGGACAAGTATGCATAATAATCTCAAATTACAGTTGTGCAATACAAATGAGATCTATTTATTATTTTACAGCGGTTTTGCAGTATGGTATATATATATATATATATATATATATATATATATATATATATATATATATATATATATATACCATACTGCGAAAGGACAGTAGTAGAGAATTTTAGAAAAAGTTGGGAAGGAAAGTGGAATAAGGAAGTAAGAGGTATAGATTGTGTTTGACAAAAGAGGGAACAGAGTCGTCTACTGTGAGATATGTTTTATAAATCCCTTTACTCTACCCTATACAAAGAGTGAGAGAGGAAACTGATCAGAGAAGTTCTTGCCATGTCTTCTGTCTCTCTTTATCTCTCTCTGTTTCTCTCTGTCTGTCTCTTTCTCCAACTTAAGCCCTTGCTGTCTAGACTTTACTTGGTTCATCAGTTTGCTTATTAACTGGATAGATGAACTAGTCCACATGTACTTTGTTGCTATGTTGATTAAATTGTTAATTGCCATGTAAATCCAATGTAACTACTGTCTGTATATTTTAACTGTGGAGCTTTTCTCCCCAGGTGTCCGCTGAAAATGGACCTATGTCCAGACAGACACTCCCAGTCAACAAATATATATAAATAAATAAATAAATAAATAAAATACTTTGGCCAAAATGCAAGACAGTATATATATATATATATATATATATATATATATATAGTGTATAATTATGTTTAAACTACCTTAAATATTTGTACTACTATATTTACAATTTCTGCTGTAAAACACATAGCCAATAAACTTTATTTAGACCATTACTAAGTGCAAAGTATCTCTTATTCTCCATATTAAACTGCATCATTGCTACATGTTGTAATGTGCTGATTACAAAACTGTTTGCTAAAATTTAGGGAGTTGGGTTTTGACATTCTTTAGGTTTTAGGATTCGAATGCATACCTCTAAAACTCTAAGTTTAAGAAATCTGGACTAAGACTGAAATAATGGAGTGACAAAGGCCCAAAAATAGCGACAGATAGAAATATTGCTCTAATAAACTTAGAAAGTGGCTAGAATAACAGAACTTGTGTTATCAGGTATTTTCTGAAGGATAAGAAAATAAAAAAGTCCAGACCACTAGGCTTAAAATAAAACCAAAATATTTAATGAAATAAAATCACACAGTGAGCTTAGGTTAAAAACCCTTCATCAGACCCTAACCTGAAAGTGCTCACTATGTTATTTTATTTCATTAAATATTTTGTTTTTATTTTAAGCCTGGTGGTCCGAACTTTCTTATTTGCTAGTCTGTTTCTGAGTTTGTTGGTCTGTACCTTTGGTGTGAAGGTTTTACATATTATCTATTTTCTGAAGGATATGAAGTCTGAAATTCAAATGTATGTCGTTATTTAGTGACTTCAGTCCTCAGTGATTTGCCAGAAAACCACACATTTTTTGAGGAACTGACCAAAATATGAGGCAAAAATCTGGACATTCTGCGAAAAACTGGACGGTTGAGGGGTATGCTCAAATGCACTGTTACAATAATGTTCAGTTTTAACTGAATGCATATTGTGTTAAACAGCTCTTGATAAAAATATGTTTCAGTGAGTTTCCTTTTCTCTAGAACTTTACAACTTTATCTCCTCTTTTCCTTTCTAGCAACATAGCGTATTTGTGTCTGGTTGCCTCCTGCTTTCTAATACAGTCTCCTGTCTTTTTACCACAAATACACATACACACACACACACACACACACACACACACACACACACATATATATATATATATATATATATATATATATGTACAGAGAGAGAGACTCTCATCTTAACACACTAATTGTCCAACTAAACATGTTTTCCACATGCATGGCATATGTACCTGGTAGCAGCTAACACACTAATTGTCCAACTAAACATGTTTTCCACATGCATGGCCTATTTACCTGGTAGCAGCTAACACACTAATTGTCCAGGTAAACATGTTTTACACATGCATGGACTATGTACCTGGTAGCAGCTAACACACTAAATGTCCAACTAAACATGTTTTCCTCATGCATGGCCTATGTACCTGTTAGCAGCTAACCCACTAATTGTCCAACTAAACATGTTTTCCACATGCATGGCCTATGTACCTGGTAGCAGCTAACACACTAATTGTCCAACTAAACATGTTTTCCACATGCATGGCCTATGTACCTGGTAGCAGCATGCACCTTTATGCTCACCTCCTTTAATTTTCTGGTCTATTTTTTTTCTCTGCATTAGACAGGGTTGGAAAAAGTGCTTGTGAGCAGGGATTCAATGCTAGGGTAGCATAATAAATTTTAAAACTTTTGATAGTCTTAACAGGTGCCATGCATAATACTACAAAACAGGAACACAGGAGATGCTGCTTTAAAGTGTAACATGCCCCTTAATGAAGGGAAAAGTTACACACCAGCATTCAGAGGCACCTCATATTTACTGTTCTCTGCCTCTTTATTGCTCTAAATACTTTAGGCAATTGTAGCATCTGTTTTTGTATCCTATTTCACAGGGCTTGAGAACATTGCCACAACAAAGACTGCATATACAGAGGGCATAAAATGCCTACCTATGTTTTAACTGATGTAATTTCCCTCTGTGTGGGCTATTTTCATGTTTAAGCATCCCTGAGTGCCCTGTGGTACATCATTGTAGTTGTACTGCTCCCCACTTTGCAAGGTTTGCCTTATCACTAGTTTACAATGCTGGACCTTCACTTTTAGTTCCTGTCTTTTAACAGTCATAGCAAAACTGTGTCTCAGGCCATTTGTTTACCTTTGTTGGGCTGGGTGTGCAGATTCACTGGGTTTGAGAAGGGCAAGACTGATTTGTTCCTACATTTAGTGAAGCCGCAGTGGAGCAGCGATAGCATTGTTGCCTCACAGCAAGAGGTTCTCCCGTTCGAGTCTCTGCTGTAGCACCTTCTGTGTGGAGTCTGCATGTTCTCACCACAGTCGAGTGGCATTCGAAAGACATGCGTAAATGGGCGTGCCTTCGTTGAAGGTTGGGTATCGGGCTGGCACCTCGGCACTGTAAAAATATACTGCCAATCATTAGCTGTGGTGACCCCTAACTGGGAAAAGCCGAAAGAAAAAGAAGAAGAAGAAGAAGAAGAAGAAGAAGGGAGACTTATGTCCCACTTTGCTTCTCACCACCCTTCCCCCCGATCTGCACATTTAATTCAATTGCTCTCCTCCCATATCAGGACCATTTCCACAAATTCACCCATCTCATACCTTCCATCACAATAGTATTACCTGCTTAAATCCATATCACTTACTATCCAGCCTCCTAGAACAATCATCTAGAGCTCCCCACCCCTCAGGAATACAGCTGCTCAACACAGGAGAACAAGTCATCTCCCACTACTTACATCAATAGGGACTTCAACATTTACAACTTTACTGAGTTTGATGTGGACCCTAAGGTAGTAGAACTGTTAGCAAAAGGATTAACCTTTGTGCCATCGGAGTCAGCTGACTTAGTAAAAACCATCATCGACTTTAAGTTGTACATCAGGAAATTACATTTACAGGTCTTTTTTAACACAGAACAGAGACCCACCTCAGAATACCATTTAGCTAGTACTTTCAACGCCCAAGTTAATCCAATAATTTCAACATTCGAAAAAAATGCATGAAATTGACTTGAGAAGTGCATTACTTGGTAAAACAAAACATAAGAAGAATGCAACAAGAGAGGACTGGGATGCCTTTATGAAATTCAGATAATTACCAGTCAGAATCATGAAACAAGGTAAAGGGGGAGGGGTGGTCATAATGAGCAATGACTTACATGTGCAGAAAATGAACAAATTACTAAACACAGACACTTATGCTCTAGTTAGTTTAAATGAATTCAACATAGCACATAAAAAAATAAGAGACTGTTTAAATGACCTATTTATAGAACAACTAGTCGACATGTCCCTGTTGAATTACTTAACAATGGTGGCTCCTAGAACACCAGTATTATTTGGAGTCCCCAAAATCCACAAATCTTTGGCTGATCCACCTATGAGGCCACTAGTGGATGCCCAATAAAGCATTACTTACTCTATAGCAAAGGTAGCAGACAGCATACTGAAAAAATACTTAAAAGATGAGGGTCAGCTCTGTAGGGTCTCTTTGACCTTCCTATCCAAATTAAATTAACTATCATATCAGGAGGATTTTAACATCCTAACGATCGATGTAAAAGATCTATGTACTTTAATCCCACAGATGGAGGGTATTGAACTGACTGGCTGCTTCCTCAGGGGGAAAAGGGGCCTCTATGACCGAAATTAGGTTAGCGAGTATTTTGCTGGACATAACTCTAACTAATAATTACTTTTTATTTGATAACAACTTTTACTTGGAAAAATTGGGATAGCAATGAGGTCCCCATGCGGGGCCAGCTTTGCAAACACAGTCATGGCTTATTGGGAAAAGGAGTACATCTTTAAGAATGACAACCTATGCGAACGGATTTACTATTACACCCGTTACTTGGACGATATTTTTGTCATACATAAGGGCAACTTGGAAGAAGTGGGTGAATTTGTTAAATACCTCAATCAAACTATTGAATTTCTGGAGTTCACTTACACATTTCACCCTAGTGAAATAGTATATTTAGACATCAAATTAGTAAAAGACAGGGCCCAGAGGTGACTGACTTCTAGGATACATAGGAAGAACACTTTTTCAAACACATATCTACACTATGACAGTCAGTAATAAAGGGCCAATTAGCCCGGGCTGCTAAGATGGTGACAATTGAGAGTGATTTCATAAATGAATGTGAAAAAATTGGTAAAATGTTTACCACATGAGGCTACCCTAATGAACTTATCTTGGAAATCACTGGTGAGGTCCTTAACAAAAGGACCAATGGGATATATATCCCATTACTAGGAGGGACATCAGCCTTAAGGGGATTTAAGGGACAAGACTAGTTTGACTAGCCAAAATCAAAATATGTCTCCAATTAGCTTCATATTAACGTTTAGTACAGGAAGCAGAGACATACAAGCCATAATTAGGAAAAACTTGAGTTTGTTTAGAAATGACTCTTGCCTCCATGAAAAAATAGGGTGAAGCCCTTCTTTCACATTCAGAAGAGGGAACAATCTTAAGAATTTACTTGAATCCCATCACAAGAGTCTAATAAGACATCCCGGTATGACAAAATGTGAATCCTGTAATTTTTGTAAATTCATGGACATAGGTAGAGTCTAATAAGACATCCTGGTATGACAAAATGTGAATCCTGTAATTTTTGTAAATTCATGGACACAGGTTACAACTTTTACATCAGGGATAGATGTTACTTCACAACATCTGGTAGATTTACCTGCAATTCTACATTTGTTGTTTACTTAGCCCAATGCCAACTGTGCCCCGCATTCTACATCTGGAAGACTGACCGCAAACTGAGGGAGAGAGTATACGAGCAAACATATAGTATCAGGAAAGGCAAAACCGAAAATGCTCTAGCGAGTCATGTCAAGTCGCACCCCACTCACATTTTTAAATGTAGAGTTATAGACTACATCATTAAAGACATAAGGGGTGGACCAAGGTCCTTACTATTAGAGAGACAGGAACTTATGTGGCAAATTCGCTTGGACGCCTGTCACTATCCAGACTTAAATGAAACATGCTCTATTCAGTGGCTGTTAAGACTGAAGAATTTAACTAGATAAATATTAAGCAATTTTTCAGTATATTGACTTCTTTAGTAGGTTTCATTTCATTTTGAACCATTCATGTCACTAAGCAACAGTCAGGAAATTTGTAACCATTAGGTTTGAGGAAAGGTATAGGCACATATAAAAAACACCTATATAAACACCTACAGAAACACATCAAAACACACACAACAAATGGGAATATATATGTGTGTACATACACAATTAATTACATCTTGGTTTTTGCTTTGGGTAGAGTGTGCTGTTGGTAGAATCACTGTCTTTAACTCATTATTTATTATAATTTTATTACACTCTGGCATGGAAAACCATATGTAAATTTGGAAGCATGTATTATGTTTTTCCAGCACTTATATTATGTTTCTCCAGCACTTACATTACGTTTTTCCAGCCTTATATGACAAACAGAAGTTTAAAAAATGGGCAGCATTTAAATTCATTACATGTACTCTAGCATTTCAGTGTACTTTGTACTGGAAAGGATTGTATAATTTGTTATTCATTAAGCAATTAAGGAATAGGGCTGGGAGAGAGAGTATATAACTAAAATGTGATTTACAAAACGTTGTCTGATGAAGTCTAGTTATTAACTAGACGAAAAGCACTTAAATCATATTGAGTTGTTTTATTACATTTTATTACGTTTTATTGTTTTAATAAAGGTCTTGGAGTCTGCAGTTCCTGATCCTGGTCTGTTGTTGTTTTTTCCAAGTTGGTCATGCCATTTGTTTTTTAAAGAGATTCAACATCATCCACTGAGAAATTGATCCCAAGCAGTCCTCAAGGCCAGTAATATCAGGCACGGATTCCTGAAAAAAGGAGAAGTCAAGATGATTGTCATTGTTGTACAGTTGGTGTTAAATATTTCTCCCCATAGTGATCTCCTACAGTTACTGCATATGCACAGTGAACAAGAGGAGAAACAGAAGTGAACTGTGGGGCACACACACACACACGAGCGCACCACAATCCAAGGATTTACCAGATGGAAATCTCTCATAATAAGACATCTTTTATGAACAGTAAGATTTCCATTCCATTCAGTCATCTCAAAAAAATAAATAAATAAAAAAGCTTGCTTAGTTGTTCGCTGTGTTTCATTTTCATTTGGCAATGATTCACTCCATCAACATAGGCAGTGTAGCACTTTAAAAAGTTCTAAAATTGCAATATAGCTGCATTTGTTGATGGACATTTGCAAATGACACGGAGCAGTTGCAAAATGCAGTTCAGTAGTTAGCACATTATTGCAACTTGCTCCCTTACTGGCCCAGAAATAGTTACAAAGCTACTGCCAAGGGTCAGAAGAAGCAAGATTAAATAAATTAGTCAAGCAATGTCATGTGAAGACTACAGTGCTTTCCTTCGGAAAGAAAAAGCAAAATCAGTTCCTGCAAGTTTGGTTTACGTGGTTTCAGGTAGCACTATTAGTAAATAAAATACTGAGTCATACGGTTACACTTGGAACTTTTTTTTTTTTAAATAATAATGAAAAAAAATTCCTTTATGTGCAAATATGAAAATATACTGTCCGTCAGTAATACTAGACTTGACATAGGATAGAGTTCATTTCATAGAGCAGCTGTTTTCTCAAAGACGTTTTTTCTGGCCATTGCAACAGAAGAAATAAAGCTCAGAATAGTGTTGAGGTTTGAATGTCAACACCATATGGAACATGTGACAACAAATTAGTGGAAAGGCATTCAGATACCCTAGGCAGAACTTTTTTATATATTATACCACAAAAAGCACGAACAAACGATGGTTCACCACACAATGGAATCCAATTCAGTAAGGAATTTATTAAAAAATCCAAGTAAGATACAGAAAGACTTAAAATACACAACTGATAACTTCTCTAGCGCTATAACTTTTTTATGTTTGCCTGCTCTGGTTTTCAGTTTCCTAATATATACTTCCATAAATACACACTAATTGATGGGAAAGTCAGCAAAGAGAATATCAGGCCTTTCATCCTTCCATTTCCAAGACTTGATGTGTTAGTTGGGGATCACAGAGGTTGCAGGCTAAGCTGAAATTACCTGTCTTCCTTATCCCCAGCAACAGTCCTTCAGCTTATCCTGTGGGAACCTCAGGCAATTCTAGGTAAGCAGAGAGTGTCTTCAATATGCCCCAGTGCTTTTTTTTACCATTGGGCTGTCCTTAGTACATGTGCCCCAGTGCTTTTACCATTGGACTGTGCAAAGTACATGTGCTCCAGTTGCTTTTACCATTGGACCATGCTCTGTACAAGTGCCCCAGTGCTTTTACCATTGGACTGTGCTAAGTACATGTGCTCCAGTGGTTTTTACCATTGGACCGTGCTCTCTACATGTGCTCCAGTGCTTTTACCACTGGACTGTGCTAAGTACATGTGCCCAAGTGCTTTTACCATTGGACTGTGCTCTGTACATGTGCCCCAGTGCTTTTTACCATTGGACTGTGATTAGTCCATGTGTTCCAGTGATTTTTACCATTGGACCGTGCTCTGTACATGTGCCCCAATGCTTTTACCATTGGACTGTGCTCTGTACATGTGCCCCAGTGCTTTTTACCATTGGACTGTGATTAGTCCATGTGTTCCAGTGATTTTTACCATTGGACTGTGTTCTGTACATGTGCCCCAGTGCTTTCACCATTGGACTGTGATTAGTCCATGTGTTCCAGTGATTTTTACCATTGGACTGTGCTCTGTACATGTGCCCCAGTGCTTTTACCATTGGACTGTGCTCTGTACATGTGGCCCAGTGCTTTTACCATTGGACTGTGCTAAGTACATGAGCTCCAGTGATTTTTACCATTAGACTGTGCTCTGTACATGTGCCCAAGTGCTTCTACCATTAGACTGTGCTAAGTACATGTGCTCCAGTGATTTTTGCCATTGGACTGTGCTCTGTACATGTGCCCCAGTGCTTTTACCATTGGACTGTGCTCTGTACATGTGCCGCAGTGCTTTTACCATTGGACTGTGCTCTGTACATGTGCCCCAGTGCTTTTCCCATTGGACTGTGATTAGTACATGTGCTCCAGTGATTTACCATTGGACTGTGCTCTGTACATGTGCCCCAGTGCTTTTACCATTGGACTGTGCTCTGTACATGTGCCCCAGTGCTTTTACTATTGGACTGTGCTCTGTACATGTGCCCCAATGCTTTTACCATTGGACTGTGCTCTGTACATGTGCTCCAGTGATTTTTACCATTGGACTGTGCTCTGTACATGTGCCCCAGTGCTTTTACCACTGGACTGTACTCTGTACATGTGCCCAGTGCTTTTACCATTGTACTGTGCTCTGTACATGTGCCCCAGTGCTTTTACCATTGGACTGTGCTCTGTACATGTGCCCCAGTGCTTTTACCATTGGACTGTGCTAAGTACATGTGCTCCAGTGATTTTTACCATTGGACTGTGCTCTGTACATGTGCCCCAGTGCTTTTACCATTGGACTGTGCTCTGTACATGTGCCCCAGTGCATTTACCATTGGACTGTGCTCTGTACATGTGCCCCAGTGCTTTTATCTCAAATAACTCACCTCAGACTGGAGGAACAATTAATTTTCTAGAAGATTCTTCTGGAGTGAGAGCTTCTCATTGTATTATGGAATCTAAGCATAGAAATCCCGCAAAGACAACTCAGCTAAGCAACTTGTATCTGTTATCTCATTCTTTCAGTCTATACCAAAACACATGAAAAGAGGTAAGAGAGTTAAGGATGGATGCCTAGAGAGACCTGTTAACTAAGAGCTTCTTTCTATGGCTCAAGTTCTTGATGATTACAGTCTGTACAACATCTACAGTAGAGTTACTGTTGCTGTAAGCAACTTCGCCTTCACTAATGAGCAAGATCGCAAGATTCTTAAACTTTCTCCTTGAGATACCTACCCCCTCACCTGCAGACAGCAATCCACTCCTTTCCTAGACAGAAACACAATCTCTAATTTGGAAGTGCTAATTTTTATCGCAGCTACTCCACAATCAAGAGTGAACTACTGCAGTGCATGACGGATATCATGATCACTTGAGACAAAGATGACGACATGCAAACTAAGATGCAATCCTATCATTCCTAAACTGGATACTTTCTACATTTTGGCTACACCTTTATATCCTGTCCATGAAAATCACAAACAGGAAGGAAGACAAGGCACAAGCTTGACCAAGTCCTATGCCCATGATAAACATCTCAGCATGGAGAATGTGGAAATACCTCTTGTTCCTCAAACACAGGGACTGAATGGACACAGCAGTGGTCTTGGGACACAATACTGTTGTAAGATCTCCAACAAGACATTTCAGGGTGCATGGTCCTGTGTCTTCTTCAGGTCTACAAAACAGGTATGTATTAAATCACCAAATGTTTAGAAAAATGAACGCTGATTCATCGACCCCATGTAAGCGAAAGCTTACAATCTCGAACACTCAGAATAGATATTTTTTTTCCCAGGGAAAAAAATCACTGTTCTGAGAAACAAACACACAACACACGCACACCACAAACTATTTCTAATGTGGGGGGCTTTGCCCCCCACACCTCCCTACTTAAATATACCAACTCCGAGATCGCACTATGGTAATGAAGAAGGCAAACTACCGAAGGCGGCCAAGCAATTTCTTTCCCAGGGAAAGAATTTGCTTATTTGCCACTTTGGTATTTTGCCATTTTGCGCTATAAAGTTCGATCAAGATGCATTCGAGAGAATGTGTCTTCGATCACCTAATAGGGAGCCTACAAAACATATGGAGACAGTATTAGCAAAATGAAATGACTCCTCCTAAATCTGAGGAAAGAGAAAAACAAAGAACCATGAGAATAGACTATACATTTCTTCTGAATCAGAAGCTCATTTATTAATTGTAGACTTCATAGGTTCATAGATTAGTACTAAGCTAACTGCCTATACAAGCCATTTTAAGCCTAGCCAATTATCCCTTGTGAGACTCAAACCCTGCACCTTGTGTTTGTAAGGCAAACACCTTAACCATTAGGCCACCCTCCCAACCACCCAGACAAGCTAAGTTGGCAGTTATGGCAGTAGCTAGATATGGCCTAGGAAATCCTAATGTACTGATGATGTTCATGATATCACCCAGGCATAGCCTTTAAAGCGATGATGAGAAACAATTCCTCTATAATTGGATGACATCTGTTATCACCATTTTTGGAAATGGGTGTCACCACTCCAGTTTTCCAATCCAAATGTAATGATTCAGGCTTTCATGTAACGTTGAAAAGTCATGCTAACCATTACATGACAACAACAATGACCAGCTCCTTTAGCTCTTCTAGCCAGAGCTCATTCAGTCCCACAATCTTGCCACCACAGAACTATTTAAAACAACTACAATGACCTAAATCTACATGAACTGATCCAGTCTGTCTACATTTGGCACTGTCTCCCCAGAATAAGACATCTCCATTACATTCAGGAGTCCCTCAAAGTATTTATTCCACATTTCAACAATGTCCACCATTCAAGGTCAGTGTTTTACCATGCTTCCTGAGAGTAGCCTGGACAAAATCCTGTCTCAGTCTCCTGCATCACTGGATGGTTTTCCAGAACATTTCTGAGGTGGTCTTAAAACATTCTCCATGGTCTCACCTAATTCTCCCCACATCACCAGCCTTTGCTTTGGCGACTTCCACAGATGATGCTGCTTTGCTGGTTTTCTATACATATCAGATAGATCTAGATGTCCTCCTAATGGTATTGCACAGAAGACATCTTTCTTTATCCTGATAACCTTCCCTAACCATCGGATGTCACCATGGTAAATGCCACCCTACTTTTGACTATAACTCTTTGTAGTAACCTTAACTACTGAGGTGCTTATTAGAGTCCATTTAAAATCCGGGTCTGAAAGGTTAATGCAGAGGTTTAAGGCTCCATAGTGCTATCTGCTGCCTCAGCTTTCACTACTGCAGGGTTTGATTCCCTCTGCCTCCATGTATGTACTGTGTATAAAACTTGGCAGGAGGCAGTGAGAGTTGAACGTATTCTACACAAACTTTGACTAAGCATTTCCAGAGATCGTCAGTACATTAGAATTTCCTAGGCCATATCTAGCTACTGCCATAACTGCCAACTCAACTTGTCTGGGTGGTGATAAGACACCTCAGCACATAATACATAGCTTCTGATTTGTCATTGCTAAGAAAATAGTGTTGTACAAAACAAAATCACTGTCTTACTTTTATAGAAGAGATTTAAAGTAGAATTCACAGCAATTATCATCTAAGAATAAAAGGTTTTACTATGTTATAAGGTGCTTTGCACAGCTTATTGCTTGAAACGCTGTCTGATATACAGGAAGGATAGAGTGAAAGTCAGCAATGTGAAAAGACACTTGCTGTCAGTTGACTATTTCTGTTCTATTTTAGACTTATTTGTGCCTTGCACAGCTAGTTAACAGCCTTAGTTATAACTCATTCCTTTGTGCCACACTTTAATCTGTCCTCCTGCCATTATAGTAGGTGTGATTGAACTGTGGTCTTTTAACAATGACTCAGAAATACAGATTATGACTGTATTATGATTATTAGTTCTAGGCTTTGAATTCTGTCAGTTTGTTTCTATCACCGCAGGAGTTAATATAAGCAATTATGAATTCAGCCTTTTGTAATGATGAATGAAATGATAACAGTGAATTAGGGAGGATGTAAGTGCATAAAGGTCAGTGGTTAGTTTGTTTATCTGCCAACGTGTGAATGAGAGGTGATAGAGCACTGTGAAGCAGATGACAAATCTAAAATTCAGACATGTGGAACAGTCACTCTGTCAAACAGTGAGCAACGATTCCACATTTCCAGATATTAGTAAACATACAAAAGTTACTGTAGCTAGTTTTTCACTAGGTAGGTAAACTAACAGTCAGAGAATGGAGAAAGAGACAAATGTGTAGTGGTTAAAGTACTGGTGTAGAACTGGAAAAGTGAATGTTTTAGGAAGGGTGCCTGTAAATGATTTTATTAGTTAGAATGAAAAAGCTAAATTTAAAAAACATTTCCGTAGCCTGTTGCTTTTTTAGGAGTGACTTGTCTGTCCTAAAAGCTTCCCATCAGGTTGTAACTGTCTACCACTTGAAGAGTACCCAAATAACTATGGCACAACAGATGATTGAGTTAGACTAACCCTCCCTGACCAGGACAACAAACAATTTACGACTTCCATCATTCACAGTCACATACCGTGCAGTATATCTGGGACAGTGCTTAGTGTTGCTAGTTCACAGCTTTTAGTTTTCTGGTTAATTTCCTGACTTGGGCGCCTTTCATGCAAAGTTTGAATAACTTCCCTGTATCTTTATGGGTTGGATTCTGGTATATAGGTCACAAGACATTTCCCTGCAAGCTACAGTGCCATGTCCTGAAGCCTGAACCACTGCTTCCCTGTAGAGTGGTATGGTGGAAAAGCAAACTCGCTGTGGACGTAGAAGTCAGCCAGACACACAGCACACTGCTACGATTCCTAAATGGCTACATGGCTGCATTATAACAACAGAGACAGCCTCACTAGACATTTTGTCAATAACATGTCTATTAGCGATGCTGTCTCTGTTGTTTTAAAACAACCATGTAGCCCTTTAGGGATCAGAGCAGTGTGTGGTGTGGCTGGCCGATTTTTAACTTCATAGCGAGTTTGCTTTTCCACCATACAGCTCTACAGGGAAGCAGTGCATTGGGCTTCTAGTTACAGTGTTGTAGCTCGCAGGGAAGTGTCTCATGACCTACATGCCAGAACCAGCTAATACAGCTGTGTAGAAGTTTAGGGATCGTAGCAGTGTGCTGTGTGGCTGGCCAGTTTCTAACTCCACAGTGAGTTTGCTTTTCCATCATACCATTCTATGGGGAAGCAATGGTTTGAGCTTCTGGTTACGGCATTGTAGCTTGTGGAGAAATATCTCATGACTTACACACCAGAACCTGTCTTGTATTGGTATGTAATGGCTCTACCTGTCTTGTATTGGTATGCAATGGCTCTACCTGTCTTGTATTGGTATGTAATGGCTCTACCTGTCTTGTATTGGTATGTAATGGCTCTACCTGTCTTGTATTGGTATGTAATGGCTCTACCTGTCTTGTATTGGTATGTAATGGCTCTACCTGTCTTGTATTGGTATGTAATGGCTCTACTTGTATTGGTATGTAATGGCTCTACCTGTCTTGTATTGGTATGTAATGGCTCTACCTGTCTTGTATTGGTATGTAATGGCTCTACCTGTCTTGTATTGGTATGTAATGGCTCTACCTGTCTTGTATTGGTATGTAATGGCTCTACCTGTCTTGTATTGGTATGTAATGGCTCTACCTGTCTTGTATTGGTATGTAATGGCTCTACCTGTCTTGTATTGGTATGTAATGGCTCTACCTGTATTGGTATGCAATGGCTCTACCTGTCTTGTATTGGTATGTAATGGCTCTACCTGTCTTGTATTGGTATGTAATGGCTCTACCTGTCTTGTATTGGTATGTAATGGGTCTACCTGTCTTGTATTGGTATGTAATGGCTCTACCTGTCTTGTATTGGTATGTAATGGCTCTACCTGTCTTGTATTGGTATGTAATGGCTCTACCTGTCTTGTATTGGTATGTAATGGCTCTACCTGTCTTGTATTGGTATGTAATGGCTCTACCTGTCTTGTATTGGTATGTAATGGCTCTACCTGTCTTGTATTGGTATGTAATGGCTCTACCTGTCTTGTATTGGTATGTAATGGCTCTACCTGTCTTGTATTGGTATGTAATGGCTCTACCTGTCTTGTATTGGTATGTAATGGCTCTACCTGTCTTGTATTGGTATGTAATGGCTCTACCTGTCTTGTATTGGTATGTAATGGCTCTACCTGTCTTGTATTGGTATGTAATGGCTCTACCTGTATTGGTATGTAATGGCTCTACCTGTATTGGTATGTAATGGCTCTACCTGTCTTGTATTGGTATGTAATGGCTCTACCTGTCTTGTATTGGTATGTAATAGCTCTACCTGTCTTGTATTGGTATGTAATGGGTCTACCTGTCTTGTATTGGTATGTAATGGCTCTACCTGTCTTGTATTGGTATGTAATGGCTCTACTTGTATTGGTATGTAATGGCTCTACCTGTCTTGTATTGGTATGTAATGGCTCTACCTGTCTTGTATTGGTATGTAATGGCTCTACCTGTCTTGTATTGGTATGTAATGGCTCTACCTGTCTTGTATTGGTATGTAATGGCTCTACCTGTCTTGTATTGGTATGTAATGGCTCTACCTGTCTTGTACTGGTATGTAATGGCTCTACCTGTCTTGTATCGGTATGTAATGGCTCTACCTGTCTTGTATTGGTATGTAATGGCTCTACCTGTCTTGTATTGGTATGTAATGGCTCTACCTGTCTTGTATTGGTATGTAATGGCTCTACCTGTCTTGTATTGGTATGTAATGGCTCTATACTGTACTGGTTGCAGATTTTCTCTAATACAGCCTTCTTTCCATTATTGTATGCCTGTATTGTACTTAAACTTTACAACTCGCATAAAATGTATAAAAAATGGAAATGAACATTTTTTTTTGCAATGTACTACTTTTTTGCATTAACTAAAGCTATTCAATACACCTGAAGTGTGCAAAGTGTTGGCACCAGTGGGAGTGGTGAGCATTGTACTGCCTGTCTGACACAAGAGGTGTGGTTTCCAGCTCTAAAATTGTAATTTTGGCCATTTTGGGCTGATTTCTATCCCTTTCAACTTTCTGGCTTAAAAACGTGTGTGTTTGCGCATTATTCACATTGTGCAGCACCACAGAGCTACGGTTAAACTATTCCAGGTGCCAGAAACTCTGTTCTTCAAGTTCTCCCTTAGAGCTAGCTGGTTTCTCAGTAGAAGCACTAAAATCTGAACCCCTGTGACTAGCACTTGCTTTTGAACCTGCTGGAAAGCACTAGGAAGCCTTAAAGTGATACAAACACTCAACTCTCATTGTTAATAAGGAGAAATTAATCATAGGCACTAAACAGCCTATAATTGCAAAGTACTTTGCAAAGGTAAGGGAAAACAGCTCTTGTACTTTAAAAAAAAACACCTAAACAGGCATGTCCAAGGGTCAGCTTCTGGTGATTTCTCCTGTCCACCTGGTGAATCTGGGCATACTGGGGCAATGCAGCAACTGCTTCATGTACACAGACAGCCATCTCCTCCTACCACCCAACAATGCGACCTGCAAGAGATGCACTTACATAGCCAAACTGGAAGCAAAGCTCTCTCCAGCCAAGATTGTGCTAGACAGTCAAGAGGAGAAGGTTAACACCTGCACTACACATCAAGCAACACATAGCCCTTCAAAACCCACACCATCAATACCCACACATAGCAACACTAAACCCACATATGCAGAGGACCTTAACATTAACCTGCCCAAGCAACAAGGACCTCCGAAGCTGAAACGCAAACAAACACCAGTCACAACCAAAGTGACACATAGCTCACAACACCAGTGTGCCACCCACCAACAGCCCCTAAGGCAAGACAATGTACCCAACACTTTAGTCATAGGTGACTCTATAGTCAGGCACACTGATGTTCCACTCACCAGGCTGAACAAGGAGAAAATTACAGTCAGCTGCCTGTTGGATGCCAGGATCTGCCACATAATGCACGCACACAAGTCACTCCACAACAAGTACAAATATGACTGTCATTATCCATGTTGGAGTGAATGACTTGAGATGTACCTCCCTGGACTACATGAAAAGAGACATGGAAGAGCTCTTGGATCATGTGGCCCAGGCAGGTATGAACCTAGCCCTGAGTAGCATCCTGCCTTCGGCCAGAATGATACCACAGTATAAGGACAAAATGATTGACTTCAACAATTGGCTAAGCTTATGGCATCATTCAAAGGGGATCCAGTATCTGTCTGCCAGGGACGACATAATCGACAAACCACAATGCTTTGCCAGAGATGGTCTGCACCTGTCACCCCTGGGATTCAGGTTACTGGCTAAAGCTCTTGCCACCCCTATAGTGCCTTTTTTAGGCAAGGTTCAAAGGACAAAACCACCACCGTAACAGATACAAGCATGCAAAATCTGAAGGTAATGCTACTCAATGCTAGAAGTCTAAATCTCAAAAAGCACTCTCTCAAGGCACTCCTAAAAATAGAGAACATTGATATCTATGCAGTAACTGAGACCTGGTTCAAGGCTCCAGAGACCACCCCTGCAATACCAGGCTACAACTCTCATCACACTTTTCGTCCACCAAACTAAGAAGAAACAGTAAAGGTAGAGGAGTATCCATATTCACCAAGGATATTCACACCTCCAGGCTAGTTGCCCAACACAATGCATCTGAAATTTTCCAGGAGTAACTAACACTAGGTAAGACTGCAATCCAAATTGTAGCTTGCTACAGATCCCCCACCATGCCCCAAGATTCTCACTACACCTTTCTAAACTTACTGGACAATATTAAGATACAACTAAACACCCTAATACTGGGTGATTTCAACTACCCTGCCATTAACTGGGAAAACAACTCGGGTACCAACACCTTTTCCCAATGGTTTTTGGAATTCATAAATTCCAACGCCCTGGATCAGCTAATCCATTGTCCCACCAGGGGCTCCAATATCCTAGACATCGTCATTACCAACATGGGAGATAGATGCTACACACCAGTAGTCATCCCCTCATTGGTCAGGTCTGACCATAAGCAAATCACCCTGGACATCCACATCCCACCCCCACCCCCCAGTAAGGAAACCTCCGTAAAAAACTTCTCTAAAGCCAACTTCATGCTACTCAAGTCAGAAGTGACAAACTTCATGACACCCATGCAGATGGGAGCTGAAAGTTCGACTGCTGAATCCTACACAAAGGCACTGTACGAGCACATCCACTCGTGCATGAATCGTGTCATCCCAAATAGAACCAAGATGCTCTCCTCCAAAAAAAGGAAGCCAATCTGGTGGTCCCCTGCCATAGACAAACTATACAACAGAAGAAAGAAACTGTTGCAGAAAAGAGGAAAATCCCAGGATCCAAAAAAACTCCCTTACCAGCCTTAGTAAAAAGCTGAGATCCCTCATAAAATCCTCCAAAGCTAGTTACAAAAATAAAATTGCCAAAAATTCCAAAGACAACCACAAGGCATTCTATAGTTATGCGAAAAATCTAAATGGTAATGCTCAGATATGCTCTGAGCTACAACAGAATGTCATTAAATATACTGATCCCAAGGATATTGCCAATATCCTGACAGATCGATTTAGTGCAAACTTCACCCCCCTCACCCCCTAAAGAGCCCATCTCAATACCAAAAGATTGCCAAATTCTGGTAATCACGGCCACACAGGTAGAAACCACACTCTCCAAAGATAAGAATACAGCATCCATGGGACCAGATGACATCCTGAGCTGTGAACTACATGAACTACAAAATGAACTGGCATCTCACCTAAGTGTCATGTGTAATCATAGCCTCACCTCAGGCTTCATGCCCACTGAGTGGCGCACAGCTACAGTTATCCCACTCCACAAGAGGGGATCCACCTTGGATCCCGGGAACTACCGTCCCATCAGTTTGATGAGCCTGATCTGCAAGGACATGGAACGCATTATCATGGAACTTATAAACAAAGACATTGTCAGCCTTCAAACACTGGACTCCACCCAGTTTGGGTTCGTGAAGGGCCGATCTTGTCTCCTGAACCTGATTGACTTCTTTGAATTAGTCTCCAGAGCTGTGGATGAGGATAAGATGGTCCACACAGCCTATCTGGACCCTGCCAAGGCCTTCGACACTATTCCCCACTCTGGAATCATTGATAAACTTACTAAGCTGGGCATAAATCCCTACATCACTCAATGGGTTGCCAACTGGCTTACTTACAGAACCCAGACTGTAAAAGTAGCTGATTCCAAATCCAGCTCCAGACAAGTGACAAGTGGAGTTCCTCAGGGTTCAGTCCTGGGACCGGTCTTGTTTGGCATCTACTTCTCTGAAGTACAGGCCAACACTAAGGGACTCAGGCTAACAAAGTTCGCAGACGACTGCAAACTGGGAGCCATTATTGAATCCCCAAATGAAGTGGATATTCTACAAAAGGGCCTTACAGAAACAGATGCTTGGTGCCAGAGCTATGGGCTCAAGCTTAATGCCAAGAAATGTATAGTTATCCCCTTTGGGAAAAACCATATACCCATGAATTACCACATAGGTGGCAGTACACTAAACACCGAAAGTGTGATGAGAGACTTAGGGACACAGGTGGACAGTGGTCTCACCTTCGATAACCACATCGCCATAACAGTCAGGAAATCCTTCTATGTGGCACACCTCATCACTAAGGGCTTTTCATCCAGAAAAAAGGAGGTCATTGTCCCACTGTACTCATCCCTCATTAGACCCATTATAGAGTACAACGTCCCGTTTGGTATGTACCTCACAAGACATCTGCAACAGCTGGAAAGGCTGCAGATATACCTCACTAAAAGAATCACAGGCCTAAAGCAGATGCCCCATACTGTCCATCTAAAAAAACTCCAGCTATACTCTGTGGCATATCGTCTACTCAGAGGCAATCTCTGATTAGCATACAAGGCCATGTCAAACCCTGAGCTGTTGGACATGCTCCACTTAAAGAAATCCCAATCCCTCATAGCCACATGCTCCAGGGATCTAAACCTTGTCATTACAATGAACAAAACATGCTGGAGGGATAGGTTCCTGACCCAGAGACTCCAAATACTCTGGAATAGACTGCTCATACATGTCAAGCAGAGCGCCTCCTTGGTGCTCTTCAAAAGGAATCTTGATGACTGGATGGGCGATAAGAAATTCACCCCATGGATCACATCAGTCGCCCTGCTAGACAGGGGTCCAGAGAATTAAATATCGTGGGAAGAAATATCCAGGGAATTGTTATGGCTAGGCTTGTATAGGCCTTAGGGCCAATAGCCTAGTACTAACCTATGAACCTATAAGTGTGTGCAGTATCACAGTACAGTTATTTTGCAGAATACAGTCATTTCAAAGAGATTGTTGTGCAGTTGAATATTTTTTGAGTACCCGGTGTGTGCTTGAACATAATTACAAGGGCCAGGTTTATACTGTGTCTGAAAGCCATTTGTTGGCATGGCAGAAGGATTTCACAGACCTGGTCCACTTGTGTTTAATGCTGCGGAAAATTGGAATGTTTGAGAAAAAGTATGATATTTTCATACAAACTGCTTTTTCTGACAAAGACGCATGTACAAGAGCATTTATTATACGTAATTTAGCTGGTTCAGAAGCCATTGAAAGGGAGCAGTCCTTTGTTATGCACCTGCTGTGTCTGCAGGGGAGGGGGATGACCACCATATTGTGGTACAGGCTGAAACGCGGGAAGACCCTGAGTGCTTAAAATGTAAATATAGAGAAATATGCAACCCCCAAACCAATATTACAATAGAAAGGCACATATTTTACATAAGAGATCAAAAAGCCTGATGAAACTTTTGCAGCATATATAACCGACTTGAGAAATAAAGCAAAAATGTGCAGATTTGGTGATCTGAGAGATGAGTTGATAAAAGACAGGCTTGTGCATGTTATAAAAGATGATGCACCGAGAAAGATTTTGCTTCCAGACAGTGATTTAACTTTGTGTAAGACCATAGAGATTGTCAGATATATTAGCTCACAGAAAAGCTCACAAATATGCTTACAAATGAGAAAAGCATGCCTGTAGTGCCTTCCAGTGCTAATGTTGATAGTATGCAGCATGAGGTTAAAAGATACAGGCCTAAAAGCAGGACCACACCTGAGGCCTCTCTAGCAAAACCCAGAGCAGCTATAGTGAAGCCCAGGGCACACTCAGTAAAACAGTGGGGTGACTCAGCAAAACCTGTGACAAGCCTCATAGTCAACTGTCATAAATTATGGAGGCAACCTTGTGCCCAAATGAGAGAAGTGCTTAGCTTTTGGTCAGCAGTGCCACATATGTAAAAAGTGGAATCATTTCAAAAGGTTCTGTAAAACTAATGGGGCACATTCTTTTATTAAGAGAGAGCATTCAAAGAGGCAAGCCGATCAGTTAGAAAGTTGCGGCCCTACTTTTTTATGTTGCTGGTGTGTCTGTGCTTGGTGAAACTGTCAATGCAGTAGATTTTTGGGCAAAGTATGTAGTATTTTGTACTGTTTGGATTACTGGGAGACCTGTAGAGCTCAAAGTTGATATTGGTTCAAAGTGCAATGTTATGTCAGCAAATGTGTTTTCTAAAGTAAAAGTTGGTGAAAAAACTTGATCTGGCAAAGTGTGCGAAGCTTGCTGCTTATGGTGGTGAAGAGATTCAAACAGAAGGCTCAGTAGTGCTTTCATGTTACTCTGCTGGAAACAGCTATGACTTGCAGTTTTACGTAGTCAAGACACATGTGCAGTCATAATTAGGCCTCCAGGACAGTTGTGTACTCCATGGAGTCAGACCACGAGGTAAGCCCAGTCATCAGACCAGCACGGCAAGTTCCAGTAGCAATGCAGGACAGAGTTAAAGCTGAGCTAGACAGAGTGGTGCACCTAGGAGTAATTTGTACAGTAAAATAATCAACTGAATGGATATCCTCCATGATGGTAGCTCATAAGAAAAGCTCAGATGACATTCGAATATGTATTGAGCCAAGAGATTTGAACAAAGCACTAAAACAATGTCATCATCCGAGACATACAGTTAAAGAAGTTGTGCTTATACCAAATGCCACTGTTTTTTTCTGTCTTAGATGCAAGAAGCTCATTTTGGCAAATTTTGCTTGATCAAAAATCTTCATTGCTAACCACTTTCAGTACACCATTTGGAAGGTACAGATTTCTGAGAATGCCATTTGGAATAAATTCTGCCAGAGAAGTTTTCCAACGTGTGATGGAACTAATTTTTTCTGGCTATACATGTGCTATTATAGTAGATGATATTCTTGTAGGAGGCAATTGTGAAGTCAAACATGATAGAAACCGCAGGAAAGATCTAGAATATGGTTCTGAGGTGAATCTTAAACTGAATCCTCAGAAATGTAAATTCAGGCTACAAGAAATTACCTATGTGGGTCATTTGTTTACCAGTTCAGGCTTACAACCAGATCCTTCCAAGCAAACCACAATTCCAGAGATGCCAGCTCCAGACAATGTCACAGCTTTACAACGTTTTCTTGGCACGGTCAACTATTTGGGGAAGTTCATTCCAGATTTAAATGAACTTTCAGCACTGTTAAGAGAGCTGACATGCAAAGATGTATTCTGGTCAGCAAAACACCAAAGTGTATTTGATGTCCTGAAACAGAAAATTGCCAGTTCACCCACTTTGAGATATGATGTTCACAAACATGTAACACTTTCTTGTGATGCTTTAAAGTTTGGCCTTGATGCAGTCATTCTTCAAGAGGGCAGACCAGTGACCTATGTGTCTAGAACTCTAGCCCAAATTGAGATGCAGTATGCACAAATAGAAAAAAGAGCTTTTGGCAGTTGTGTTTCATGATTATATTTATGGCTGACGTATTTAAATTTAAACTGACAACCAACCTTTGGTCACTATTTTGAAAAATCTGATGCACACAACTCCTGCGAGATTGCAATGCATGATGTTAAAATTGCAAAAGTACAATTTCCACTTCATTTACACAAAAGGCAACCTTCTTTATCTTGCTGATACTTTATCTTGATTGCCCAGAACAACCACTGAACAGCATGAAAATGAGAAATCTGATTTTGAAGTAATGGAAGGGAGAAATGTTTCTTCCACATGTCTTGATGAGCTTAGAACTCACACAGCTTCAGATCCAGTTCTCCAGAAGCTCAGCCACTTTATCAGTCAAGGATGGCCTTCAAAACAATCTTGTTTGCCAGTATATGTGCAGCAGTATTTTTCACACAGAGACGAGATTTTGAAGGAAGATGGTATCATCATGAATGGTCCAAAAGTGATTGTTCCAAAATCCTTTGCAACAAGAGTATATTAAAATCTTGTATCGTGTCCACCCAGGAAATGATTCTACCAAAAGAAGGGGAAGAGGACTAGTAGTTTGGCCTTCCATGTCAAAAAAAATTGAAAAGGAAACTCTAGCATGTTCAATTTGCATCAACAAAAAGAACCACTTCAGCTAAACCAGATTCCTGAATTACCATGGTCAACGGTTGCTACTGATATTTTCGAGTGGAATGGTTAACATTCTTTACTGTTAGCAGACTCTTACTCAAATTGGTTTGAGATTGACCTACGTCCTAACCTAACTTCCAGTACTGCCATTATGAAGTTGAAGAGACATTTTTCTGTCCATACTAGTCCACTGGTGCACAGTTTACAAGCCAGCAGTTCAAAAGATTTGCTGAAAGGGGGACTTTGTTCATGTTACTAATAGTCCTGAGTATCCACAATTTAATGGCTTGCCTGAACGTGTAGTTAAAATTGCGAAACAGTTGTTAGAGAAATCCAAACGAGACAATATTAATATTTTTCTTAATTTGCTTAATCTTAGAAACATTCTTCGTGACAACTGACGTGGTTTACCTCCTCAGAGATTTATGTTGAGACAAACCAGAACCGTACTACCAATCAGTAAGAATTTGTTGGTTCCAAGTGCTAAAAACAGCAAAGGAGTAAAAGCTCAACTCCTAAAGAAGCTTTTGTCATAAAAGTCCTACTACGACAAAACCAGCAAGCATCTGAATCTATTGTCCCAAAAATCCTACTACGACAAAACCAGCAAGCATCTGAATCCATTAAAAGAAGGAGAAATAGTGAGGATGCAGACAGCAAAAGGATTTGACCGAATGTAAAACATTTGTGTGAAGAACCACAATTGTGCATCATTGAGTCACAAGGAATGGGATTTAGGCAGAATCGAAAACATTTACTACCAGTATCTGAGCCTGTGTTACAGCATCTTGTTTATAATGGAGACTCTAATTCTCAGAGTGATTTGTCCAATGTTCCTGTTCCAGAGAACATTTCATCATCTGTTCCTGAAAGTATTCCTGAAAATCCTGAATGGAACATTCCCCAGTGACTGTCCCTTTTGCTAAACCCAGTTCTGATTATTACATTATGAGGTCAGGTCGTATCTCAAGACCTAATCCTAGACACATAACAACCTGGACATGATTGTTATTGTTTGTATATGTCTGTGTAATCTGCATGCACATTCAGTTGTCATTTTCATTTTATATGACAGAATAGTCAAAGAGGGAGAATGTAGATCAGAGTGTGCGTTGTACCTTTAAGAGCTATTCCAGTCTATGGGCACGTGCATATAAGTACTGAGCACGTGCAAGCAGGACAAGAGTGCCATTTTGAGTGAGCAGCCGGAGTGAAAGCATGCATGTGTGTAGTAGTCAGTTAGTTAGTTCATTTAGGTTTTATGTTACAGTCATCCATCCTGATGTGTTTGTGTGTAATAAACAACCTAAATGAATACCAAAGCCTCATAGTCTTATTTAAATATACAAGACGAGTGACAAAGTACAAGGGGACCTTTTTTCCTCCTCCTAAACCGTTGATGGGGGCATCAGATTGGGGTACAGCACAGGGTACCAGAATAGTTAGCTACAACTCTGGTCTTGGCTTCATGGATGATGACCCCACAGACAGTGTAATGTTTGATCAAAGGGAGGCTTGATGGGCTGTAAGAACAGAAGCAAAACCCCCCCCCCCCCCATATCTCTGACATCTGGGCTGCTACTCAAACTTGGGTGTTCATACATATTGCTGTGCTAGTGAGCTATCTGGTTACCTAGAACATTTCATTTGATATCTCGGGGTACAGAACTCCTATAATAGATTAAAAGGATAGGATGGAACAACTAAGGGTACACAGTTTCATCAGTCTAATGCAAATATTTTAATTGAGAGGGTGGTAGGTCAGTTAAATACTGTGCCTTGTTGCTGTTTTAGTTTGCTGCCCAGTACAGTTCCACTAGGCAGTGCGTATTTTCAGGGGTGACATGAGGTGATATTTGTGCTGACTTGGCCAGAACATTAATGAGTGGTAGTGTGAAAAAATATATTTACTTAGAAGTAATCGAGACAGATGAATATAAAGTGAGGGAGGGGAGGCAGAGCAATTGTGTAAGGGGATCTAAGTTCCTTGGTAATTCCCAGGTATTTGATGATGGATTTGTCAAGACTCGAAATTGGCAGGGTGTCTGAAGCCTAATGTTGGAGTCAAGAAAAAGTTTCTCCATTTTCTTAAGTGGCAACATTATTATATATGAGAACAGAACTAACGTAAAACATTATGTGTGCAAGGCTGTGTGTGTTAATGGTTGAGCAGATACTTATGGATTCATACATCCAAACTCAAAGCAGGTATCCTTACAACTTCACCAAGAATTTTTACATTGGGAGTTCCACAGGGATCAGTGCTAAGCCGAAGATTGGGAGTTCCACAGGAATCAGTGCTAGGCCAAAGATTGGGAGTTCCACAGGGATCAGTGGTAGGCTGAAGATTGGGAGTTCCACAGGGATCAGTGCTAGGCTGAAGATCTAGGTTCATTGTTTACTGATGACATTAATACAAGAATGCCCCCCCCCAAAAAAACATGATCAACCTGTATGTGCCAATGATATCATTCTTTATAAGTCATCTGGTACCACAACTCATAAATGACAACTCTCCCTACAAAATGACTTTACACCCACTATCCCAGTGGTTAGGAAAAATCCTACTAACAATTAATGACAGCAAAACCAACATTATGACATCTGGAACTCCAAATAAGCTTTTAAGTGCGGCTGTAAGCTTACACAAGCAAACATTACTCTAAAGTTACTCTAACAGTACAGATATCTGGGAGTAACACTTAACCCTATCCTGTCTCTGAAAATCCATACAGAGACTGTGATCAAAAAGGCTATTTCTGAACTTAAAGCCACACACATGGTATCTAACAATTTCACTCTCAAAGTAGAGCTGTAGCTAAAAGTGTACTTATTCCATTGGGGAATAAGGGGTAGAGGGTAGGAACAGGCAGGCAGTCCAGCAGTACAAGGCATTACCCATACTTACAATGCACCCAGGTCAGAACAGTAGCATATCTCAGACTATCAATGCAATCTGTTGGTTCATCAGCTTAACCTCTTGCTATGAACTCTACTGTGTCTCCCTTCATAAAGCCACTTACATACCTATTCCAGCCAGATCTATTCCTCTGTCCACTATTATGTACAAAATATCCCATAAACAGCAGCATCCCTCTCTTAGACCCATACTACAAATTAAACACTCCCACTATACACTCAGAAGCCAAGATAATAATGAACTTGCAATAGTCAGGCCAGGGTGGTGCAGTGATGTAGCGGTTACCATTGTCACCTCACAGCAAGAGGTTCTCCGGTTTGATTCTTGGCTGTGGTGCCTTCTGTGTGCAGTCTGCAAGTCCTCCCTGCATTTGCACAAGATTCCTCCTGGTGCTCCGATTTCCTCCCACATTTGAAAGACATGCAGTAGGTGGATTGGACACCTTGGTTTCAGTGTGTGTGTGTGTGTGTGTGTGTGTGTGTGTGTGTGTGTGTGTGTGTGTGTGTGTGTGTGTGTGTGTGTCTGTGTATGTGTGTTCACGTGAATGCATGTGGTGCACCCTCTGAGGAGGGTTGGGCTTTGGGCTAGCAACATGAGCTTGTAAAACGCTAAATCTCACCGTATATGTTAAGCCCAGACTCTTCTAGCTAGAACTCTGATCCCTTTA